>NC_064631.1:124071815-124374845 GCF_023864275.1 Schistocerca cancellata
TGAGCCACGCGTGAAACTTGCCCGCACGCGTTCAACTGTTTCTTCGCTCACTGCAGGCCGAGCCGTTGATTTCCCCTTACAGAGGCATCCAGAAGCTTTAAACTGCGCATACCATCGCCGAATGGAGTTAGCAGTTGGTGGATCTTTGTTGAACTTCGTCCTGAAGTGTCGTTGCACTGTTCTGACTGACTGATGTGAGTGCATCTCAAGCACGACATACGCTTTCTCGGCTCCTGTCGCCATTTTGTCTCACTGCGCTCTCGAGCGCTCTGGCGGCAGAAACCTGAAGTGCGACTTCAGCCGAACAAAAGTTTATGAGTTTTTCTACGTGTCTGTAGTGTGTCGTGACCATATGTCAATGAATGGAACTCCAGTGAATTTATGAAATCGCTTCAATCACTTGTAATAGCCCTGTATATTTTAACTTCAGTTGTATTAGAGCGCCACTCAGTAGACGATCTCACACTACGAATGGTGAGGTAGTATAATGAGCAGAATACAAGTTTTAAATTGACCTCGTTCGCAAGCCATCTATATTCTTCAATAAATTAAGAAGGATTAATTGAATTATGTTATTGTAAGGTTGCGAAAATCACTTTTCCAAACTGGGTTTTTTCTTAGCGTCACCAAGTATCATTTCGAGTTTGTAATATAAGGTTTCTTTCTTCATTCTCGTGTATTCGTAAGACTGGTCAGGTTGTTCCAGTAACTGAGGAAAGAATGTATGGTTTGCGTCACGTTCTTGTCGAGGCAGATGCAGTAGTACATGCAAAAGAGCAAAGGCCAGGATGAATGGCTCGTCTCCAAGAACAGAAGCGTTGTAGCATGCACCCCGTCACAAGCTTACGAATGAGGTCGGAAGCAGCGTGACCGAGCTGTCAGTCGATGTTTCCGCGTGACCTCTGGCGATGGCTCTCGCGATCGTTGCCGGAGCCTTTGTGTCCGCAGCCTAAGTCGATTAATATGGATATTCGGATGGCTGACCCCTAAAGGACGCAAGCGATTTCTTCCTCATCTCTAGTCCTGATAACCGCGACTTCAACGGCGCAGCTGAAATCCTAACCTGTTTTTTATCTCAGTTTCCTGTGGCAATAAACACTTCAGAGGTACTTTCTTTGGCACCATTAATGACCAGGAGACGTTAAAGAAACATCTCGAATGTGACCAAAGAAGACATTGAGTTTCAACGGAACAGTGGAAACAGAGGGATCTGGCAGGTTACAGTACGTTTCAATAACCATTAGACACATTGGCACAGTTATATTTTTTCGTAGTTGCGACTCCCCTGACAAGGCTTCTAGAATAATTGCTCCCATTTCTGGCTCTGCGGTTAGAGAGTTATACAGCCATCTGGACGGGTCGGTTTTAATTGCTGTTGCTACCAGAATTTATTCCTTGGTAGAAGCACCGACATGGAGTACGTGCAGTCACGTTACAACAAACTAAACTGATATCCCAGAGAGGAGTAGCGGTTTTCGTCTCTTAATGCTGATTTAACGAAAAGGATATCGACCTAATGACCACATGCCACTGCGGTATTGTCGGAAAGTTTTGAATAACCTACAAGCTGCTTTCAGTCTAATGAACACGTGCCACCACGGTACTCTCGGGAAGTGGTGAATAATCTAGAATCAGCTTCCAGTCGTCAGAGCGAGGTCCTCCGTTCACTGTAACATTAAAAAACGCAGTCTACATTTGTTGTTCGCACTTCATAATACTCACTCTTATACATTCGTTGTATACATAATAACAATATTATTCGCCAGTAATAAATACATTAATATGTATACGATATAAATATATCAAAATGTACAAAATATATATCTGTTCTTCGGCTAAAGCATTAGTTGAACAATATGTATGAATTATTTCAAAGTATTTCTCTTGCGCTAATGTGTTCTTTTATTAGAAAATATTTCAAACTGTCTAAAAAAATGTAATAAAACTTGCGTGAACTGTAGCCGGCCACTGTGGCCGAGCGGTTCTAGACGCTTCAGTTTGGAACCGCGCGACCGCGACGGTCGCAGATTCGAATCCGGCCTCGGGCATGAATGTGTGTGCTATCCTTAGGTTAGTTAGATTTACGTAGTTCTCTAAGTTCTAGGGGACGATGGCCTCAGATGTTAAGTCCCATAGTGCTCAGAGCCATCTGAACTATTTGCATGAACCGTAATTTTATATCAACGATATTACATAAATCCGTCCATAGCTGAAACGAATCGGTGTATTTTCACACGTTTTAGAAAAAGCAAGGAGCGAAGCTCCTCTCAGGTAACTGAATCTCCCCACTTCTCTTGTCTCCACGGAGCGGAGCAGATAATTTGTATATCCTAGTAGATGTAGACATCAGTTATAATTAAATATGTTAAAAATGGTTCACATTCTTGTTAGCATTTATAACTAAAAGTTCTCTGCGCTATTATTAAGCTGACATTAATTATGATTTTGTAAAATTTATTTCAGAAAAATTATCTGGAACCGCGAGCACAGCAGATCATCGTACAAAGCAACATTGTGCCAAATGCAGATCTAGTTCATCCATGGATTTCGTTCTGCTATAAGAAAAGTGCATCCCTGAAATTATTTCGTACTGTGAGAGTCATACCGAAAACCTTGGATATAAAGGAGGAAGTGTAACTATTTTTTTTTATTTAATTCTGGATAAATATGTCTCAGACAAAATTTTATGTATACCTGGCATTGCCTCAGTCTTTTGGGGTGATCTGAAACTAACGTTATTCTTGAATAACTAAGTTTGCCGAGATCGTTATGTATGAAATCCTAGTGTATGAGCAAGTATATTCGATCCTGTGTATACGCAGTGAAGTCGTTACTTTGTACTACATGTGCAGTTAGCCCATTTCACTCTAATTTAAGATGTAGAACAGACAAGCAGCAGTAAGACGCTTGCCCGATCACACCTTACCAAATCTTTGCTCTTCGTCAGTGCGAAGTCTTAGAAGGAGACAATCAGACAAGTTAATCACGGCCCATGTACAACGTATCTAAAACTCGTCGAAACCTTGATTAACAGGTCTCATGGCCCCCTTGTTAAGAGACGAAACGTGAAATCTCGCATGGCTTGAGCATGCGAGGAGCACTGAATTACCGTATTTCTATTCGAGGCTGTGTGGTAAGAATCCAGCAGCTGATGAACCTTTCCATTTCGTCTGTTTCTCTTGCGACATGCAGAACAACGATGCAGCTATCTTCCCTAATGCCGCTACCTCCTTTTCTGGCACAGTTCTTTATACAGTACTTCGTGGCTCCCCAGCCGAATAAATAGCTTCAACTCAGCAGAGTCAACAGGAGTTAATTCTGACCGGCGATCGCGTGTAAGGTGCCTTTTAATCATCGCAGACGGTAAAACGAAACGACGGGTAGACGTAGCCAAATCTAAAGCCTGATAAGCGAGTGTGAAAAAAGAGTATATTTGCTCGACGAATAAATTTTTTTGTATGAAGTGAGGTGTTCTCCTCAGCTGTTCCGCTGATATTTTAGTGACTAGTCTCACCTTTGTTATTCACCAATTATGACTCACAATTTACCGCATTATGTGCCGTAAGATCGAGCCTTTCCGCTTCGAAAGCGATAGCAGTTAAAGTGTAACGTAATAAATACCAGCAGTTAGAAAGTAGAAATATCAAGGGAACGACTAGTATTCATTTCCAGCCGAAACATGTTTATCAGCCAATTCCCAATCTCTTTCATCACTATGGACTGATCTTAATTTTTATTTCACTTTTTTCTTCACATTAATACGTGTTTCGGTGTTAGGCCACTATTGATTATGTAGTATAAACCATGAAAAAGTTGAATAATGCCTGCTTGCTACACCAATATTGAAACCCAAGAAATGAAGTATCTAATGACAAAGTGAGATAAAACCAATGTACCGAGTCGAAAATATCTACAAAATAGCGAGAATACCGACGGTATGCGCCATGTCTCTTACTTGTCAGAAAACTTGTTCCAATTTCTCACGATACCCTCTGTTGACAACAGCAATAACGTACAATTTTCCCGTCACCCTCAAACTTGTTTTCAGTACTGCTTGGTCCTGTCTCTGCTTTGTTTTTCTGATGGTGTTAGATGTACATCAACTCTGACACACAACAGTATTGATGAAGAACTGCAAAAGTTGAGTGATATTGACAAGTGATTTCAGATCGATTCCGTATCTCTGGATTTCCGAAAGGCGTTTTACACTGTACCACACAAGCGGCTCGTAATGAAATTTCGTGCTTATGGAATATCGTCTCAGATATGTGACTTGATATGTGATTTCCTGGCAGAGAGGTCACAGTTCGTAGTAACTGACGGAAAGTCATCGCGTAAAACTGAAGTGATTTCTGGCGTTCCCCAAGGTAGTGTTATAGGCACATATGAACGATTTGGAAGACAATCCGAGCAGCACATGACGCTGTCGTTTATCGACTAATAAAGTCATCAAAGCTCAAAACAAACTGCAAAAGATTTAGAAAAAATATCAGAATGGTGCTAAAAGTGGCAGTCGACCCTAAATAACGAAAAGTGTCAGGTCATCCATATGAGTGCTAAAAGCAACTCGTTAAACTTCGGTTACACAATATATCAGTCTAATCTAAAAGCCCTAAATTCAACTAAATACGTAGGTATTGCAATTACGACCAACTTAAATTGGAAGGAACACACAGAAAATGTTGTGGGGAAGGCTAACCAACGACTGCGTTTGATTGGCAGGGCACTCATAAAATGTAACAGACCTACTAAAGAGACTGTCCGTCGTCTTTTAGAATATTTCTGCGTGGTGTGGGATCCTTACCAGATAGGACTGACGAAGTACATCGAAATAGTTCAATGAAAGGCAGCGCGTTTTGTATTATCGCGAAATATGGGAGAGAGTGTTATAGAAATGATACAGGATTTGGGCAGGACATCATTAGAAGAAAGGTGGTTTTCCTTGCTACGGAATCTTCTCATGAAATTCCAATCACCAACTTTCTCCTCCGAGCGCGAAAATATTTTGTTGACACCGACCTACATAGGGAGAAACGATCACCACGATAAAATAAGGGAAATCAGAGCTAGTACGGAAAGATACAGGTGTTCATTCTTTCCGCGCGCTATACGAGATTGGAATGATAGAGAATTGTGAAGGTGGTTCGATGAACCCTGTGCCAGGCACTTAAATGTGTGAGTATCCCTGTAAATGTAGATGGTGTAGAAGTAGTACAAGTAAAAGTGTCTCTGCTTGAACATTTCAGCAGAGCGTCATCATTACAGTTGTAACGTTATTGGCTCTAGGGAGATTGTGGCGTTCAATATCTTATGTCGCTGCGTAATTAGAAAGATTAATTTTAACTGATGATGAAAGTGATGGAGAAAGAGGTATGGTTCAAATGGTTCAAATGGCTCCGAGCACTATGGGACTCAACTGCTGTGGTCATCAGTCCCCTAGAACTTAGAACTACTTAAACCTAACTAACCTAAGGACATCACACACACCCATGCCCGAGGCAGGATTCGAACCTGCGACCGTAGCAGCAGCGCGGCTTCGGACTGGAGCGCCTAGAACCGCACGGCCACCGCGGCCGGCAAAGAGGTATGGTGAACACATTTATTACCATAAAAATAAGCTGGTCAGACAAACTGAAAAGCTTGTAGGAGTGTTGCGGTGTAGGCTGTGCTGAGAAATAATTGTTAAGAAAGAAATTCGAAGCTTTGCGCCGTTTCCGAGTTAATTAACATTGAAGTCACCCAATCAGGCCGTTGCACGGGCAAATTAAAGCGACCCTGCAGAGACGTGTGTCGCGAAATGTGTTTTTCGTTTAGTTTCCCTAAAACCTCTGGTACTGTCATCTACTCTACCAGAAGAACTGACATTAACTGTATCTGGCGGGTCGCTTAATTTGGGAGCGCAGCGACCTGATTAGCTAACTTCAATGTTAATTAACTCGGAAACAGCGCAGTGCATCGAATATTTTCCTTAACAATTATTTCTCAGCAGGCCCTGCCCTACAAAACATTTACAAGCTTTTCATACTGCCTCTGAGCATCCTGTATATTCAGATTCAATTGATAGTTACAACTGACTAATAAAAGGGCATACATAATATTCATTTTTTCATTTCATTATTTTAATGGCAATATTGTTGTGAGGCAGTGCAGAGGGAGCACGCGTTCGTCTTTGGCGTGGTAAAAAAGAGAGACGAAGGAACTGTTTCGGATGTGATCGTTGGAGTCGAGAGTGGTACGTCAACAGCTGAGTTCACGCTTAGCAACAGCCAAGCGTTTCGGTACAGGAAATGCCGCACACATAAGATTTTATTTGATTACCAAGTATATAAATACCATGTGAATAATGCAGAGCATATTATGGGTAGGCGTGATTTTGTTCTGTGTCACATATAAAGTCTTGTGAACTAAACTGAAGCGCCAAAGAAACTGGTACAGGCATGCGTATTCAAATACAGAGATACGTAAACAGGTAGAGTACAGCGCTATGGTCGGCAACCCCTATATAGGACAACGAGGGTCCGGCGCAGTTGTCAGATCGGTTACTGCTGCTACAGTGGCAGGTTATCAATACCTAACTGAGTTTGAACGTAGTGTTGTAGTCGGCGCCCGAGCGATGGGACACAGCATCTCCGAGGTAGCGATGAAGGGATTTTCCCGTAAGACCGTTTCCCGAGTGTACCGTGAATATCAGGAATCCGGTAAAACATCAAATCTCCGACATCGCAGCCGCCGGAAGAAGATCCAGCAAGAATGGGACCAACGACGACCGAAGACAATCCTTCAACGTGATATAAGTACAATCCTTCCGCAAACGGCTGCGGATTTCAGTGCTGGGCCATCAACAAGTGTGGTGCGAAACATTCAACGAAACATCATCGATATGGGCCACTCGTGTATCCTTGATGACTGCCCGACACAAAGCTTTACTCCTATCCTGCACACATCAACAACGACATCGGACTGTTGATGACTAGAAACATGTTGCCTGGTCGGACGAGCCTCGTTTGTAATAGTATCGAGCGGATGGACGTGCACGGGTATGGAGACAACCTCATGCATCCATGGATCCTGCGTGTTTGCAGGGGACTGTTTAAGTTGGTGGACACTCCGTAATGGTGTGGGGGGTGGTGGGGCGGGGGTTGCAGCTGGAGTGATATGGGACCCCTGATCCGCCTATATGTGACTCTGGCAGATGACACGTACGTAAGTATCCTGTCTGCTCACCTTCATTCATGTTCATTATGCGTTCCGATGGACTTGGGCAATTCCAGCAGTACAATGCGACACCGCACACGTCCAGAATGGCTACAGAGTGGCTCCAAGAACACTCTTCTGAGTTTAATCACCAAATCCCCCAGATATGAACATTATTTAACATACCTGGGATGCCTGTTCAGAAGAGATCTCCCCCCCCCCCCCCCGCCCCCCTCGTACTCTTACGGATTCATGGTGTCCATTCCCTCCAGCACTGCTCCAGACATTAGGCGAGTCCAAGCCACGTCGCGGTGTAGCACTTTTGCGTCCTCGCGGTGGCCCTACACGATTTTTGGCAGATGTACCAGTTTCTTTTTCTTTTCAGTGAATAACAACACTGATAACTGTGAGCAATCTAACGTCTGCCTCTCTTATCTAACACTTATTATATCAGTTGCACGCCCTTTACAGCTTTCTCCGCTAGTTTATTTCGGGTAAGTAACTGTGTTGGCGACCCTGAACTTTAAATTGGGCTTCCCCTCCGGTAGTTAGAGAGCCTTAGACCACTCATTAGTAACTTTTATTACAGGCTGATATGAAGAGAGCTGGACAGCACGACCTACGTGTTGCTTCTGCGCTGGTGGAGACATCATCTTTATCAGGACACCACGTTAGTGGACAATTAGATCTTTTGAGTGAGCTATCTTGACGTGGTAGGATACAACTACAACAACCCGCGCACTCTACATTCAGCCTACGAATTTTTATAGGCGTGCATACTTTGCAGCAACACAGAGGAGTGAATAAGCAGGGCGCTAGCACATGTTTTCGTTAGGTTGCAAAGGTTAACTAATTTCCGAAACAATTAGTGCTCACCCGAGTAGTACCCAGTATTGTTCAGGCGTACACTCTTCCACTGAACCCAAACACAAGATTGGGCTGTTCTTCATCAGTCGGCTTACTACGCATACTCCTGATGTGTAACACTGTTAACAAACATCTATCACTGCCGGAAAACAAACCCCGATACAGGAGTAAGACTTGCTCAATTTAAGCTAAATAGCTAATAGTAAACTGGTCATTAGTACTGTCTACAGCAAGTAACATGAACAATTGTTCGGAACATTGTCGTTAGGAAAACAGCGATCATCAAGATTATATTAAAATTACTTCAGTAAAACAGCCTTTATCGCATATGAGTTGTATATGATTCGTTTGGTGACCAGTTTCAGTCTTTTGTAAGAACATAATAAGATAATTTTTTTTACTCCTTAGTGATAGCAGGAGCCGCTGACGTGTGGAACACAGCTTCACAGGAATAACAGTTTTATGAAAGACTATAATCGTTCATCAGACGGAATACAGACAACTTACATGCGGTCCAGACTGTTTTATTGAGCGCCCTGCTCCACGCCACAGGCTTCTGCTGTCACCAAAGAACACAAAATTGTGTGATGGTAGTCTTATAAAAGACCAAAATCAGTTACCAAACGAAATTTATGCAACTTCATGTAATCTGTACTGTTTTATTTAAATAAGTCTAAGGCAGTGAATAGAATTCTTTTCTTTCCAAACAATGGACAAACACATATCGTCTATGTTTCGCTATTGTGTAAATAAAGTGGCGGCTATATAGTACGAGGGTGAGTCAAATGAGAAATTTAAATATTTTTTTAAATATTATTTATTGTGCAGAAGTGGTACAAAGCTGTATCACTTTTCAACATAATCTCCCCCACGCTCAATGGAAGTCCTCCAGCGCTAACAAAAAGCATAAACTCCTTTAAAAAAAATTCTTTTGGTAATCCGCGCAACCACTCGTGCACCGCGTGGCGCAGCTCTTCATCAGAACGGAACTTCTTTCCTCCCACTGCGTCACTGAGTGGTCCAAACATATGGAAATCGCTTGGGGAAAGGTCTGCGTTGCTCGCTCTCTTCGTTTTCGGTTGGTGGAAGTGAAACCAGGCTTAGTCCCCAGTAACGATTCTTGAAAGGAAGCCATCACCTTCTCGTTCAAAGCGCCGAAGAAGTTCTTCAAAAGCATCAACACGACGTTCTCTCATTTCAGGACTCAGCTGCCGTGGTACCCAGCTTGCAGACACTTTGTGAAACTGGAGCACATCATGCACAATGTGGTGTGCTGACCCATGACTAATCTGTAAACATGTCACTGTCATTCAGTGTAACTCGGCGGTTTTCCTTCACTATGGCTTCAACTGCTGCAATATTCTGTGGAGTCACAACTCGTTGTGCCTGACCTGGACGAGGAGCATCTTCCACTGAAGTCACACCTTTTGCGAACTTCCTTCTCCATTCGTAGACTTGCTGCTGTGATAAACATGCATCACCGAACTGAACCTTCATCCGTCGATGAATTTCAATAGGTTTCACACCTTCACTACGCAAAAACCGAATAACAGAACGCTGTTCTTCCCTCGTGCAAGTCGCAAGTGGGGCGGCCATCTTTATACAGATACTGCAACAGTATGTGTGCATCTGCATTATGCTGCCACCTACAGGCCACTCGGCACGCTGTTTGTAGCCCGCTTACCAACTTACAGGATAACGACGCGGAATTTCGATTTGTTATTACAAATTTAATTCTTTCATTTGAGTCACCCTCGTATATAATGAGAAGTGGGTTAAGCAATCAAACGGAATGGTAATGCTCTGTACTGGACCGTGAGAGACTATGGGTTTCCTACTCCAAAATACACCACTGGCCATGAAAATTGCTGCATCAAGAAGAAATGCAAATGATAAACGGGTATTCATTGAACAAATATATTATACTTGAACTGACATGTGATTACATTTTCACGCAACTTGGGTGCATAGATCCTGAGAAATCACTACCCAGAACAACCACCTCTGGCCGCAATAATGGCCTTGATACGCCTGGGCATTGAGTCAAACAGAGCTTGGATGGCATGTACAGGTACAGCTGCCCATACAGCTTCAACACGATACCACAATTCATCAAGAGTAGTGACAGGCTTATTGTAAAGAGCCAGTTGCTCGGCCACCATTGGCCAGACATCTTCAATTGGTGACAGATCTGGAGAATGAGCTGGCTAGGGCAGAAGTCGAACATTTTCTGTGTCCCGAAAGGCCCGTACAGGAGTTGCAACATGCGGTTGTGCATTATCCTGCTGAAATATAGGGTTTCGCTGGGATCGAATGAAGGGTAGAGCCACGGGTCGTAACACATCTGAAATGTAACGGCCACTGTTCAGAGTGCCGTCAATGCAAACAAGAGGTGACCGAGACGTGTAACCAATAGCACCCCGTACTATCACGCGTGGTGATACGTCCGCATGGCGATGACAAATACATGCTTCCAATGTGCGTTCACCTCGATGTCGCCTCACACGGATGCGACCATCATGATGCTGTAAACAGAACCTGGATTCATCCGAAGATATGACGTTTTGCCGTTCGTGCACCCATGTTGAGTACACCATCGCCGGCGCTCCTGTCTGTGATGCAGCGTCAAGGGTAACCGCACCCATGGTCTCCGAGCTGATAGTCCATGCTGCAGCAAACGTCGTCGAAGTGTTCGTGCAGGTGGTTGTTGTCTTGCAAACGTCCCCATCTGTTGACTCACGGATCAAGAAGCGGCTGCACGATCCGTTACAGCCATGCGGATAAGATGCCTGTCATCTCGACTGCTAGTGATAGGAGGCCGTTGGGATCCAGCACGGCGTTCCGTATTACCCTCCTGAACACAATGATTCCATATTCTGCTAACAGTCATTCGATCTCGACCAACACGAGCAGGAGTGTCACGAAACGATAAACCGCAATTGCGATAGGCTACAATCCGACCGTTATCAAAGTCGGAAACGCGATGCTACGCATTTCTCTTCCTTACACGAGGCATCACAACGACGTTTCACCAGGCAACGCCGGTCAACTGCCGTTTGTGTATGAGAAATCGATTGGAAACTTTCCTCATGTGAGCACGTTGTAGGTGTCGCCACCGGTGCCAACCTTATGTGAATGCTCTGAAAAGCTAACCATTTGCATATCACAGCATCTTCTTCCTGTCGGTTAAATTTCACGTCCTTAGCATGTCAGCTTCGTGGTGTAGCAATTTTAATGGCCAGTAGTGTAGAAACTGTACCTAATCATCGTCCAAAAATTTTTTGATGCTATTAAGTTTCTGCCTGTACACCTCCTTAGATCTCGGTACAAGAAGAGACTTTTGCTCCTATAAATACTGGATAATTAAAGGAAAAATAGTGTCACATGTTGTGTCCTGATAAACGGAGTTCGCCGCCACCCCGATGGCAAGCGCGGCACTGCTAGCGACGTTGGAGGGAGGCGGTCCCGGTCGTGTGAGGCCGTCATCTCGAAAGCTGAGCCGCCCCTCACCCCTCCTCCGGCCCGCGGCGCCACCGCCACCTCCGCCGCCGCCGCCGCCACCGCTAGTCCCCCGGGAAGGCCAAGTTTTCGGCAAATAGTGCCGCCGAGGCCGCCAGCTCGCCCTGCCCGAGTCGACTTCTGCCAGACTTCCACCCCTTGATATCTTACGGCGCTTCACCCCTGAGACCGCCCCGGCAGATTCCTGTGGAAAATATACTTCACTCTCTTCCTTTGTTCCGTCACCGAGAATGAGAAAGCCCGACAGCCAAGAATGTTGCAATGGGAGGATGTAGCGCAGATGTGCCATCTTCAGCGGCGGCTCGCGGACGGCGGAATTGGAAAGCTGCGAAAACATGACTGCGCCCTCGTTCCCCCTACCTCAGCAGCAGAGTTTTATGGGGCCCATAACGTAAAAACTCACGTTCCAACCTAGTAAAGCTACTGGTAACGAAAGTAGTCACGAGTTCGTCTCCTGTCACGGGTATGTATACAAAATTGAACTAAGCGTCCTGTTTGTCAACTGCCACGTAGCAGGGTGGTAGACGTATTTGACCATCACACGGATGACACTCGCTCTGTTCTCATTACTGTCCCCTGGTAGTAGAAGTAAAATGGGGTCCACCGAGCAATCAGAGAACAACTGAGGAGGTTCTTACGGCTCTAAGCTAACGACAGAGTATGTTGCTAAGTATATGCAGTCTCCTTCTTCTTCTCTTGTCCCTCCCTATGCATAGTCCGCATACCTATTAACGGAAGTGGAAATTACAATGTGGCCCGATAACATTCCCGTCACCAATCCACTACACTTTGGGATGGAATACGTGTACCCCTACTGTCTCCGTGTAGTGTTAACCATGTGAAAGAGTGCAAATACTTTGTTAGCTCTGTTAAAACCTAAAATATGGTTCACTTTCTACATTTTTTTCAATAAAGAAAAACTTCTGATGGCGCAGAGGTGCCGAAACGTGTTTGGGTAACATGAAAAAAGTGTTTAGCTTAAAAGACGCAACCTATATCGAGTAATTTGCTTCGTGTATGTGAATGGTGTAATTGAGGCAGGACACGGTATTCACCTAGGCATATGTGTAAAACCGCCTAAAAACCACATTCAGGCTGGCCGGCACACCGGCCCTCGTCGTTAATCCAAAATGCTGTATCGATTCGTTGCTAACGCACACGCCTTCAGTTTTCAGTTTTCTAACTGATTGGATGCGGCCCACCATGAATCCCTCTCATGTACCAGCTCTTCATTAGTAGATACAATAACTACACTACTGGTCTTTAAAATTGCTACACCACGAAGATGACGTGCTACAGACGCGAAATTTAACCGACAGGAAGAAGATGCTGTGATATGCAAATGATTATCTTTTCAGAGCATTCACACAAGGTTGGCGTCGGTGGCGACACCTACAACGTGCTGACGTGAGGAAAGTTTTCAACCGATTTCTCATACGCAAACAGCTGTTGACCAGCGCTGCCTAGTGAAACGTTGTTGTGATGTCTCGTGTAACGAGGAAAAATGCGTACCATCACGTTTCCGACTTTTATAAAGGTCGGATTGTAGCCTATCGCGATTGCGGTTTATCGTTTCGTGACACTGCTGCTCGTGTTGGTCGAGATCGAATGACTGTTAGCAGAACATGGAATCATTGTGTTCAGGAGGGTAATACGGAACGCCGTGCTGGATCCCAACGACCTCGTATCACTAGCAGTCGAGATGACAGGCATCTTATTCGCATGGCTGTAACGGATCGTGCAGCCACGCCTGGATCCCTGAGTCAACAGATGGGCCGTTTGCAAGACAACAACCATCTGCACGAACAGTTCGACGACGCTTGCAGCAGAATGGAGTACCAGCTCGGAGACCATGGCTGTGGTTACCCTTGACGCTGCATCACAGACAGGAGCGCCTGTTATGGTGTACTCACCGACGAACCTGGGTGCACGAATGGCAAAATGTCATTTTTTCGGATGAATCCAGGTTCTGTTTACAGCATCATGATGGTCGCATCCGTGTTTGGCGACATCGCGGTGAATGCACGTCAGAAGCGTGTATTCGTCATCGCCATACTGGGGTATCAGCCGGCGTGATGGTATGGGGTGCCATTGGGTACACGTCTCGGTCACCTCTTGTTGACATTGACGGCACTTTGAACAGTGGACATTACATTTCGGATGTGTTACGACCCGTGTCTCTACCCTTAATGCGATCCCTGCGAAACCCTATATTTCAGCAGGATAATGCACGACCGCA
Source organism: Schistocerca cancellata (assembly GCF_023864275.1). NCBI lineage: Eukaryota > Metazoa > Arthropoda > Insecta > Orthoptera > Acrididae > Schistocerca > Schistocerca cancellata. Next base: position 124,085,635 of record NC_064631.1, read on the forward strand.
TGTTACAGGTCCTGTACGGGCCTTTCTGGATACAGAAAATGTACGACTGTTGCCCTCGCCAGGACATTCTCCAGATCTCTTACCAACTGAAAACGTCTGGTCAATGGTGGCCGAGCAACTGGCTCGTCAGAATACGCCAGTCACTACTCTTGATAAACTGTGGTATCGTGTTGAAGCTGCATGGGCAGCTGTATCTGTACACGCCGTCCAAGCTCTGTTTGACTCTATGCCCAGGTGTATCAAGGCCGTTATTACGGCCAGAGGTGGTTGTTCCGGGTACTGATTTCTCAGAATCTATGCACCCAAACTGCGTGAAAATGTAATCACATGTCAGTTCTTGTATAACATATTTGTCCAATGAATACCTGTTTGTCATCTGCATTTCTTCTAGCTGTAGCAATTTTAATGGCCAGTAGTGTAATATTATCATTCTGCTTAGGCAGAGGCTGATCTGTCTACAATGTGTTACACACTTAATTTGATCGTGGAGACTTTACTCGCTTGATATCAGGACTTCGACCACAACACCTCCATTGTCTCAGCCTGAGAGGTCACGGAAGCACCCAAGCCTCTAGTAGCAAAAGCATAGCACGTCCGCCTCTACATCCGAGGTCAACCGCATACCTGCGGCCCTCTCCCTAAGAGTCTGATTCCAGTAATGAACATTTTCTCTAAATGTTCATAAAGGGGCAATCTATAATCGCCAGTGATGAGCTCTTGGTGAAACGATGCCCAGCAGGCCATAAAATATTTATCATTTTCATAGAAAAGAAAGTCTAGCCATCATTTAGGTCGTACCAGGTGTCTTTCTTGAGAGCCGTTACGCACAGTTTCTCTGGTATCTCGGCAGATATTTGCAATTTCGTTTCTGCATTATGTAAGTTGGATTCAGCCCAATTAGCTACTGCTCACCACGTCTCTCGCTCGACGACCATTGTCAGCAGAATGCCTCTCTTAATTTTACAGTACAAACTAAATTATTTTTAAATCGGAAATTCACGTGACCACTCGATAGATAGGTTCAGAATTGTAGTCCGATATTCGTTTTATCGATATGTGTTAATACAGACAGTAAAAGACGAAGAATATAATCAGTGTTCCAGCAGCGCTGCATGCTTGGCTGTAGCAGTCACCGTGGGCCAGGGCGGTGTGGTCGCTGTTCGAGTACTGGTTATTCTTCGAGTTTTAATACTCCTGTTAACACATATTGATAAAAAACTTACGTCGCACCGGACTAACGTGTGAACGTTCTATCGAAGAGGCGCGTACAGGGTGACTAATATTGAACTGTATGAAAAAAAAACGTAAATTAGTTACAAACTACGGCGCGGACACACTTTATTCAGCATGTAAACGTCAATACAGATACTCAGATTTAGGCTGTGACATGTTCGATATGCCTGCCATCTTGGACGATGATGTGGCGTAGACGAATAGCGAAATTGCGGGTGTGCAGCTGAAGTGAAGGGCCGGCAGCGGTGGTCTAGCGGTTCTAGGCGCTCAGTCCGGAACCGCGCGACTGCTACGGTCGCAGGTTCGAATCCTGCCTCGGGCATGGATGTGTGTGATGTCCTTAGGTTAGTTAGGTTTAAGTAGTTCTAAGTTCTCGGGGACTGATGACCACAGATGTTAAGTCCCATAGTACTCAGAGCCATTTGAACCAGTTTTGAAGTGAAGGGAAAATCGGTGCTTTCGATGACCTCCTGAATGGCTCTTTTCAGCTCAGCAATGGTTTTGGGGTTATCACTGTACAACTTGCCTTTAATATAGCCCAACAAAAAGGAGTCGCCTGTGTTCAGATCCGGAAAATAAGGTTGCCAATTGAGTGGCCCCAGAGCGATAATGTGGTCCCTAAAGTGCTCCTCCACGACATCAACACTCTCCTGCTTCCATGGGATCCAGCTACTTCTTGCACGAAGCACATCTTGTCTAAATCAGGGTCGCTTTGGAGAAGGGGAATGATGATATCATCCTCCAAAACCTTTACGTACCGTTCGGTAGTCACCGTGCCTTCAAGGCATACTGCACCGATTATTCCGTGACTGGGCACTGCACACCACACAGTCACCCGTTGAGAGTGAAGAGACTTCTCTATCGCGAAACGCGGATCCTCAATCGCCAAAATGCGCCAATTCTGCTTATTGACGAACCCAAGCAAATGAAAGTGGGCTTCGTCGCTACACCAAACCGTAATACACATATTGCCGTGCGGGTTACCATGCAGTTTGAAAGTCCTCACGCAGCAGTTTAGAACTTATGATGATTTTATATCATACAGTTTATTAATTGTCACCCTGTAAAATTCCTGTTTAAAAATAATTTTGTTTGTAATGGGAAACAAACTCACGCTTTCCATCGACAATGGGCTTCTCATGAAAGACGTGATGAGCACTACTGGTTTTGGCTAACCCCAGCTACACAGTACAAATACGAAATTACATACATCTGCTGAAACAACAGGGAAAATGCGCCTGACGGACTTAAGAGAGACACCCTGTATATACCAGTATACTGGGTACAAAGGATATAAGCGCAGAAATTTTTGAGTGGTATCTTAATGTGTACGCACATCATTGTGTTGGTTGTTTTTTTCCAGAGTCTAATGGTTTTCCCACCGCCGCCCCCCAGACAAGCCACCTACTCTACGGCTTGATGTTTCTGCTCGGTCGAAATGGTACCACTAAGTGGACCAACCCTGTCAGTATACACTATCCGTTTTGCCTCCACGCATCCACACTTCAACATCTACCGTACGGCCCAGGGCAAAATAAGCATTAATGGCTTGCTTTCGCCACGTACACTTGGAGGTACAGCACAACCTAAAACCAAGCGGATTGTACTAGCAAATGAGGTAAATACTGATTTAATGTTTTTCAGTACATTGTCGTCGGTTACCAATAGAAGTATATGTATTTATACAAATACATAACCTGTATATTGTCTGACACAGTTCGAAAACGTACACAATATCTGTAGGTATGTAAATGATTAGAGTGGCAGTTCTCTGGGAGACAGAACTGCCAGAAGAGCGGATTAGCGTCGCTCGTATTTAGCGTTATTATACGGCCAGCTGCTGAGTGATCACTGTGGACGGCGTGGAGATGAGACAGCATTAACACATTATGAGCACCCGAAAGAGTTTGGAAATGATCTCGTTGGGTGAGTCTCCATTTTGCAGAGTTGGTCGAGTTGTGTAGCATTCAGATTTTGAGTGAAGAAGGGGAGTGGGAGGAGGTTAGAATGTGACAATGGCCTGTTGTTGGGCTGTGTAGGAACGTGAGGGCACACATAATCGTCGTGAAGGCTACAGTTGAGCACATCACACCAACGCCATCGCCTACTGTGCACGAAGCACATATCAACTCTTTCACACATGCTTATGATATCCGAAGACAAGTAACGAAGAACCTGCAGTTTCCTGCGCCATTCCATGGCATTTTTGGTGACTAGGAAATTACATTCTGATGCGTAGGCTGCCTTTAACACCACAACACAAACGGCAGTGGTTCGAGTAGTGATGTTACTACTGGCGTCATGATAAGGTTGGTACCTTAGGTAATGGCTGGAACTTTACGTAATGGCTGGTAGTGACCGGGGAAAACCTAAATGAACAACGGTACGTCATGGGGATGCTGCGTCCACAAGTATTACCTCTGATGCAGCAGTACCGTGGTGCCTTTCTGTAATAGGACAGCGCTCGTTCACACTAAGCACATTTCTCAATGAACTGTCTGCGTGATGATGTAGTATTTCCGTGGCAAGAAAGATCCCCAGATCTGTCCCTGACAGAACATGCGGATTACCAGCTCGAACGTCAACTCCGTCCCAGTGGCTTTATCCATAGGCCAGATACCACGGATGCTTGCCAGTTTCCTTCGGAAAAGGACACAACGTCTTTATGACACGCTACCCAAATGAAGCATTGCTTACATCCAGGCCGAAGGGGATCAGCCTTCTACGGCGAAGTGTGCTACTACTGCCAAGTTCTTCATAAACTTCACATCCGCCCTGATATCTGGAAGTATCATTTCGCTGCCTCCTCCCCTTCTATTAATAGTGCTACTGCTAAAGACTCATTCTTTGAATGCTGTAATTAATTACTGCAGTTATCTGTCACCTTATTTATGTCATTTCATTGTAGCCATTTTTGTTACTGTTTTTGTGGAATAAAAAAAAATACTGTGGCGACAGTGACGGCGCTATACTGAAGTGGACCAATATGTTTTATTGGAAAAATTGGAAATTTGTGGTAAGATTTTGTGGGACCAAACTGCTCAGGTCATCAGTCCCTAAGCTTATACACTATTTAATCTAACTGAAACGTCCCCTTAGGAACAATTATACACGACTGTGCTGATAAACCTCTTACACTATTTGCTTTTCAAACAGCTGAGCAAAACTGAACGTACTCAAACATTCACTAAAGTGACACACAATATTTTTAGCGCAACGCAATCTGACTATCAAAGATCCCTGCAAAAGAATGGCCCTGAGTAACATTAAACTACACCTTTCAGAAATCACTTACCTCACAAAAATCTTCATTACTCGAACTACTGCAATACAGCGAGCACCACTACTGCCAGCTAAATAAAAGATTCAAACTACGGAAGGCACTAACTACTGATAGGGATAGTTAGCAAATGAAAGATATTAATAGAGAACAAACAATGTATTTACCTTAATAGTCATAATATATATAGCAGTTCATGACAAATTTCAAAACTCCGCCATCTCTCTCCCCACATCCACCACTGCTGGCGGCTCACCTCCAACTGCTCAACGCTACGCGCTGTTCACATCCAGCTGCCCCTCTACAATGGCAGACAACAATGCAAACTAGCCACAGACTGCACACAGCCCAGCCAGTGATTTTCATATAGAGCGCTACGTAACGTTGCCAATAATTTTCATATAGAGCGCTACGTAACGTTGCCAATAAGAAAACATAAACAGCCTCCTTACATAAAGAAAACATAAACAGCCTACTTACATAACTTAAACTGTCTTACGCTAAGGATAACACACACACACACACACACACACACACACACACCCATGCCCGATGGAGGATTCGAACCCCCGACAGGGGGAGCTGCGCGGACCGTGACAAGGCGCCCTAGAGTGCGCGGCTACCCCGCGCGGCGATATGATTTAGTTTGGTGCTGAATGATAATAACGAAAATTACGCAAGGGATAGTTGTTATTTAAAATCTTTTAAGTCACTAACATGAGAAACACTGGGCCAGTAACCCTGAATGAAACAAATCAAGGTAAGTAGTAACATACCTAGGGGAGCTGCTGATTTGAGCATCTACTGAAGGGTGTTAGTATTATATGAGAAAAGAATGAAACATAACTGCTGCAATTTGCAAGAAAATACTGTGAGACGAAGCGGCCATTTTCATACACTTTAATAGATTTCAGATGTATTGTTCACACTTCTTATAATTTCCAAAATCGCCATGCGTGTTTCGACATTCTCTCAATTCCAAATGCTATAAAATTGTATGGTCATAGAACCACAGAAGAGCTTACGTACATTATTTTAGGTGTGTCTATTCTAGTACTATACGCTTCCCACCCCCTTCTTATCTCTATCAGTTGTCATAAGTACAATTACAGCTTTTTTCTCTAAGGGTTATCTTTAATTCCTAGAAAAAAGTGTGACATGAAATATAAGTAACATTGAAAATGAAAATGAGGGAATGACATCGTTGGCCGGGACGCCCCAGTCGAAGGAAGTTGGCAAGTCTTTATTCAGTCGACGCCACATTTGGCGACATGCGCGCCAGTGATGAGGATGGAATGATGATGAGGACAAAATAACACCCAGTCCGCGTGCGGAGAATCGAACCAGGGCCCCCTTACATGGGTGCCAAGCACGTTACCATCCAGCTAAGCAGGCGGACTAGTAAAATGGTACAAGTTATATAAGGTGGCCATCGTACCATTACAAGTAATATTGCTCTGGTTTTTGTATGGCTGTATTTTGAATGATGCGATAACTGAGGTTCAAGGGTTAAGGTGTGTTTATTAGATAAGGCAATCTGGGGTGGTTGCCATACAAAAACATCAAAAAAAAGTTTTGCATCACCCCAAGAAATCCTGAAGACAGATGATGACTGTGCATGCTGTATAACAGACACAGTCCTTGGAACAGTTCAAAGATGTCACTAAACCCGCCCAAAGATGTGAACAATCATACATGAGAAGCACCAATTAGACGGAGAGGGTCCGACAGCCGATTAGTTCTAGGCATTCCACCAGGAACGAGGTACACGGCTCGTGTTTTCTGTAGTTCAACCATGCCTAGACGGTCAATACCGCGGTTAGATCGCGTCCGCATTCTTACTTTGTGCCAGGAAGTGCTCTCCACAAGAGAAGTGTCCAGGCATCTCGGAGTGAACCAAAGAGATGTTGTTCGGACATGGAGGAGATACAGAGAGAAAGGAACTGTCGTTGACATGCCTCACTCAAGCCACCCAAGGGCTCCCACTGCAGTTGATGACCACTACCTACGGATTATGGCTCGGAGGAACGCTGAGAGCAACGCCACCACGGTGAATAATACTTTTCGTGCAGCCACAGGACGTCGTGTTACGTCCCCAACTGTGCGCAATAGGCTGCATGATGCGTAACTTCACTCCCGACATCCGTGACGAGGTCCATCTTTGCAACCACGACACCATGCAGCGCGGTACAGATGGGCCCAAAGCAACATGCCGAATGGGCTACTAAGGATTGGCATCACGTTCTCTTCACCGATGAGTGTCGCATAAGCCTTCAACCAGACAATCGTCGGACACGTGTTTGGAGGCAACCCGGCAAGGCTGAACGCCTTAGACACACTGTCCAGTGAGTGCAGCAAGATGGAGGTTCCCTGCTCTTTTGGGGTGGCATTATGTGAGGCCGACGGCCGCCGCTGGTGGTCATGGAAGGCACCGTATCGACTCTACAATGTGTGAATCCTCCGACCGATAGTGCAACCATATCGGCAGCCTATTGGCGAGGCATTCGTCTTCATGCACGTCTTGTGAATGACATCCTGCAGGATAACGACATCGCTCGACTAGAGCGGCCAGCATCTTCTCCAGAAATGTCCGCCTCGCTAGCGTAGTGGTCAGCGTGACGGATTGCCGTCCTACGGGCACAGGTTCGATTCCCGGCTGGGTCGGGGATTTTCTCCGCTCACGGACTGGGTGTAGTGTTGCCTTCATAATCATTTCTTCCCCATTCGGCGCGCAGGTCGCTCAATGTGGCGTCGAATGTAATAAGATCTGCACGAACGCGGCCGGGCCTGCCCCTGACGTCAAACGCTGATTTCCAGTTTTTCTCCAGGCATGAACCCTACCAACATGCCTGGGATAGATTGAAAAGGGCTGTTTATGGACGACGTGACCCACCAACCACTCTGAGGGACCTACGCCGAAACGCCGTTGAGGGGTAGGACAATCGGGACCAACAGTGCCTTGATGAACTTGTGGATCATCAGTGCAAGAGGACGTGTCACTGGGTATTAGAGTTAACGGTGTGCACAGCAGTCTGGACCACCACCTCTGAAGGTCTCGCTGTATGATGGTACACTATGCAATGTACGGTTTTCATGAGCAATAGAAGTGGCGGAAATGATGTTTATCTTGATCTGTATTCCAGTTTTCTGTAGAGGTTCCGGAATTCTCGGAACCGAGGCGATGCAAAACTTTTTTGATATGTTTACTTTTGATGGAACTGATGAATGGCGCTCCAAGTTTATGCCTTCTGTTGTTTGCATTACCTGTGTGCTGCTTATGAATTCGCTCCCATTGGCGGAAATTGCAATGCCTGGGCGCCACCTGTCCTTCATAAGTGAGTGCTAAGTTTCTTAACCGGTATTTCTATACTTTTTAAATTGTTATGAAATGGTATTTGTGAACTGAAGCTATTAATTTACAAGCTGTAAATTGCCAAAAACTGTTTGTTAACAGACAATTTGCCTCATGTACCCTAGCGTCATTCAGGGGGCTGTTACAACGTATCACCTTCGACCATTTAAAAGATCTAATACGTATTGTTCTGTAAGAAAAATACTTTTTTAAAAAACATTGTAAAGGGACTTCCATGAATTGTTTACTGATGGAATTGCTTTACACAATGTAACGATGAAAATGTAACTGTGAACAAACAAATGCAGCGTGTACCACGTATCCAGCGCATTCTAGCTATTTAGTCATTTTGGTTTCTAATTTGTTTCTAGGTGGCAATTTGCACTTGTCTCGTGGTTGAGAATTTTGACGAGATACAATGTAGCTATTGAACAATTTTATATAAGTGAAATGACACTGGTGGACTAGGAAACCCTATCGTACTCGTTACGCTATTTTTCTAATCAATCCTGAAATATAACATATTTTCTTATCTTTTGAGACTAGTTTTGTGTTGTATTTTATAGCGTTTTTAAATGACGGAATGTCGAAATGCGTAATGCCATCTTGGAATTAATAAAAGGTGTGGTCGTGACATCTGAAAGATATTAAAGTGAAACATACGGTCGGCTATTTGGAAAGTAGAAAATGATCCTTCACGAAATGGAAACCACAGTGAAAATGCGATGAAGCTTTGCACAGATGTGATAGGCAACCCCACACAGAGTATTTGTAAGTAGGCTGTTGAGGTTTTTATGTTGGTAACGCCACGATTGTGGTGAGTGCAGTCTGTGGCTGGTTGGACTCATTGTTGGAATATTCGCTAGTGTAGTGTTGAGCAGTTGGATGCGAGCAGCGCGTAGCGTTGCGCAGTTGGAGGTGGGCCAACAGCAGTGGGGCATGTGTAGGGAGATGCCAGAGTTTTGAGAGACTGCTATGTGAGCACGATCTGGACGTGTGTCCGTCAGAAAAAGGAAATTTGTTTAATTGGATGTCACAAAATTATATGTATATTATGACTTTTGAACGCTATTAAGGTAAATACATTGTTTGTTCTCTATCAAAATTGTTCATTTGCTAACTATGGCTATCAGTAGTCAGTGCCTTCAGTAGTTAGAATCTTTTATTTAGCTGGCAGTGTTGGCGCTCGCTGTATTGCAATAGTTCGAGTAACGAAGATTTTTGTGAGGTAAGTGATTCATGAAAGGTATAGGTTATTGTTAGTCAGGGCCATTTTTTGTAGTGGTTATTGAAATTCAGATTGAGTTGCTCTAAAAAAATTTGTGTGTCAGTTTAGTGACGATCAGAATACGTAAAGAGAAAACTGTCTGAGAACGTTGAGTTTTACTCAGCTGTTTGAAAATCAAATAACGTAGAAGTTTACCAGCACAGTCATTCATAATTTTTCAAAGGAGACGTTTTATACTGTCATGCATTTCATACTTCACAAAAATTCTCGGCCGCACACTACAGGGGAAATAAGGACGCTTTGTAAAATTTTCGATGGGAAGCGTGTGCTCATCCATCATACAGCCCGGACTTCGCTCCCTCCGATTTCCATCTCTGTTCAGATGAACACCTGGTTATGAAGGCAATACTTTGGCACAGACTACTAGCTGCGGTACAGCGTAGAAAACTGTTGGAAAGCACAGGAGGGTGCCTTCTAAGACGAGTTGGTACGACGCTGCGACAGATTAATTCGGAGCTATGACTATGCCGAAAAGTATGTGGAAGGTCTAGTTGTTGTTGTTGTTGTGGTCTTCAGTCCTGAGACTGGTTTGATGCAGCTCTCCAGGCTACTCTATCCTGTGCAAGCTTCTTCATCTCCCAGTACCTACTGCAACTTACATCCTTCTGAATCTGCTTAGTGTATTCATCTCTTGGTCTCCCTCTACGATTTTTACCCTCCACACTGCCCTCCAATACTAAATTGGTGATCCCTTGATGCCTCAACACATGTCCTACCAACGGATCCCCTCTTCTAGTCAAGTTGTGCCACAAACTTCTCTTCTCTCCAATCCTATTCAATACTTCCTCATTAGTTATGTGATCTACCCATCTAATCTTCAGCATTCTTCTATAGCACCACATTTCAAAAACTTGTATTCTCCTCTTGTCCAAACTATTTATCGTCCATGTTTCACTTCCATACATGGCTACACTCCATACAAATGCTTTCAGAAATGACTTCCTGACACTTAAATCTATACCCGATGTTAACAAAATTCTCTTCTTCAGAAGCGCTTTCTTTGCCATTGCCAGTCAACATTTTATATCCTCTCTACTTCGACCATCATCAGTTATTTTGCTCCCCAAATGGCGAAGTTTCTTTAATACTTTAAGTGTCTCACTTCCTAATCTAATTCCCTCAGCGTCACCCAATTTAATTCGACTACATTCCATTATCCTCGTTTTGCTTTTGTTGATGTTCATCTTATACCCTCCTTTCATGACACTGTCCATTCCGTTCAACTGCTCTTCCAAGTCCTTTGCTATCTCTGATAGAATTACTATGTTATCGGTGAACCTCAAAGTTTTTATTTCTTCTCCATGGATTTTAATACCTACTCCAAATTTTTCTTTTGTTTCCTTCACTGCTTGCTCAATATACAGATTGAATAACATCGGGGAGAGATTACAACCCTGTCTCACTACCTTCCCAACCACTGCTTCCCTTTCATGTCCCTCGACTCTTATAACTGCCATCTGGTTTCTGTACAAATTGTAAATAGCCTTTCGCTCCCTGTATTTTACCCCTGCCACCTTCAGAATTTGAAAGAGCGTATTCCAGTCAACATTGTCAAAAGCTTTCTCCAAGTCTACAAATGCTAGAAACGTAGGTTTGCCTTTTCTTAATCTAGCTTCTAAGATAAGTCGTAGCGTCAGTATTCCCTCACGTGTTCCAACATTTCTACGGAATCCAAACTGATCTTCCCCGAGGTCGGCTTCTACTAGTTTTTCCATTCATCTGTAAAGAATCCGCGTTAGTATTTTGCAGCCGTGACTTATTAAACTGATAGTTTGGTAATTTTCACATTTGTCAACACCTGATTTCCTTGGGATTGGAATTATTACATTCTTCTTAAAGTCTGAGGGTATTTCGCCTGTCTCATACATCTTGCTCACCAGATGGTAGAGTTTCGTCAAGACTGGCTTTCTCAAGGCTGTCAGTAGTTCTAATGGAATGTTGTCTACTCCCGGGGCCTTGTTTCGACTCAGGTCTTTCAGTGCTCTGTCAAACTCTTCACGCAGTATTATATATCCCATTTCATCTTCATCTACATCCTGTTCCACATCCATAACATTGTCCTCAAGTACATAGCCCTTGTATAGACCCTCTATATACTCTTTCCACCTTTCTGCTTTCCCTTCTTTGCTTAGAACTGGGTTTCCATCTGAGCTTCTGATATTCATACAAGTGGTTCTCTTTTTTCCAAAGGTCTCTTTAATTTTCCTGTAGGCTGTATCTATCTTACCCCTAGTGTTATGCGCCTCTACATCATTACATTTGCCCTCTAGCCATGGCTGCTTAGCCATTTTGCAGTTCGTGTCGATCTCATTTTTGAGACGTTTGTATTCCTTTTTGCCTGCTTCATTTACTGCATTTTTATATTTTCTCCTTTCATCGATTAAATTCAGTATTTCTTCTGTCACCCAAGGATTTCTACTAGCCCTCGTCTTTTTTCCTACTTGATCCTCTGCTGGCTTCACTACTTCATCCCTCAATGCTACCCATTCTTCTTCTACTGTATTTCTTTCCCCCATTCCTGCCAATTGTTCCCTTATGCTCTCCCTGAAACTCTGCACAACCTCTGGTATAGTCAGTTTATCCAGGTCCCATCTCCTTAAATTCCCACCTTGTTGGTCTAGTTAACTGCTGAAAATAAAAGATTTTTGCTTTTTCTGTGGCTTCCATTTCTTGACCGATAGTTCCTTACTTTCCGAACAGCCCTCGTAATTGGTTGTTGGCGGGTGAGCCGTGCTACGCCTGCAACGCGACTCGTTGGGCACCCTGTAGCACCGTCCGTCCGCCCCACGGAATCCAATGTGAAGGCGACGCCGCGCAGACTCAAGGTTCCGGCGTCGGAACGAGAAGACGTACGCACAGAGGCGGTCGCCCAGTGGCAGGAAAGGAGTGGCAGGGGGTGGGGGCAGGGGAGGCAGTGGGCTGGAGAGCGGAGGCGGCGGAGGCAGAAGAAACCGAATAAAACGAGCGCCGGCCTGTCGGACGCCACATAACGCAAGCACGTGCGATTAAGCACGAGCCGCTCGCGGCCGGGAAAAAGTCGCGGGAGCCACGGCTTCTGCCCACACCGCCGCATCACGCGCGCCGTTTCCCTCGCCGAATATTCGCGCAGGGGCGCGCCTTGCCGAGCCGCGCCGCCTGGACCGTATTTCTCTCTTGTTTACTTGCGGCATACGGCGCTTCCCGCTGCCGCCTCGCGATCGGCGGTTGGAACTTGGTACACCCTGTTACATCTTGCTAAATATGCTTACACAGGATGGCGCACGAAATGTGTTACCATTTGGTTTTGAATATAAATTTTATTGTCAATACAATCTGAAAGGAACATATACTACAATGAAGAGCCGTTCTTGGAGATTTGTTCTAACTCAGCACATGCACAATATGTCCACCATTTCGTTTACTACCTTCCTTCAAACGAACACTGCAGTTAGTGATTACCCTACGGCACATGTCTTTCGTAATTTCACTGCAAGCTTGGAGAGTGAATCTTCTGAGCTCCATTAAATCACGTGGACGTTTCGGGAAAATTTTTTCCTTTAGGTGCCCCCAATGAAAAAAGTCACATGGATTGAGGTCTGGACTATTGGGGGGCCAATTTTGTCCGTCATTGAAGCGACCTGGAAACCTGAGTGAAATGATCCGCATGTCGAAATGGTCGTGTAAAAACTCCAACACAGTGGCCTTGCTCCATCTTGCATGAACCACTGCGTGTTGAAGGGCAAGGCAGTAGCAAGAAGCTGTGGAATGAAGCTATTGCGAAGCATCCTCAAATAACGCTCGCTGTTCACAGTTTCTTCAAAGAAAAAGCGCCCAATAAGTCCGTGACTGGAAATTGCTGCCCACGCTATAATCCTCGGAGCATAATGTTGTCGTTCATGAAGCACTTGTGGGTTTTCAGTGGCCCAAAAGCGTACATTTTGTTTGTTAACCACGCCGTCTAAATGAAAATACGCCTCGTCTGAAAAGCAAACGTTGTTGAGAGTTTCTTCCCTATCCTCCGCCCACTGAGCAAACAGTAGTCTCTGCTGCTTGTGGTCTTCAGTGAGGTTCTGTGCACAGGTCATCTTGTATGGGTACATATGGAGGTCACTTTTAAGAATGAGTTGAACGGAGCGTCTGGACATTCCCAGTTGCACTGCAGCATTTCTACACGGTTTCAAAAAATGGTTCAAATGGCTCTGAGCACTATGGGACTTAACTTCTGAGGTCATCAGTCCCCTAGAACTTAGAACTACTTAAACCTAACTAACCTAATGACTTCACACACATCCATGCCAACGGCAGGATTCGAACCTGCGACCGTAGCGGTCGCGCGGCTCCAGACTGTAGCGCCTAGAACCGCTCGGCCACTTCGGGACTTCTATGTACAGCAACTCGTACCGCTTCAATATTCTCCGGCGAAGAAACAGGCTTGGGCCGAGGTCGCTTCGCTTCCAATACTGCTCCTTTCAGTACAAATTTATCGTACAACCTGTGGATAGTCTTCTTGCAAGTGTTAAACTGCTGTCGAAATCGCCTCTGAGTCACAACAAGGCTTTCCGTCTCACGTAAAAGTAACACAATTGCCGATCGTTGCTGTGTCGTCAGTCTTCCATTGTCAGCCATTGCTGCTTACTAGTCTCCTAGCGGCAGTATCGTGAATTACACGTCATTTCGCAACTCATTTGTTTTTCCGAGCTCTGCTGGTACTGCTGTAGAGATCCCAGCGGGATATCTAATGTGCGTCGTAAATTGTGAAAGAAACAATTGGTAACACATTCCGTGCGCCACCCTGTAAATCCAGCGGGAGATGCACGATGAACGACGTATCCAACAGTAAGGTTTCTCTTTTTGCTCTTTGCTGCCGCTGTCTACACGTATGAGTTGTTTTATTTTTCTTGGGGGGTAACACTTGTTTAAAGTCCTCAAACAAAATATTAAATAGATACCGTTTATTTTCCAGTCTTACATGGGAGCATTCCCAAGTGTAAATAAACGGTCTGGACGAAACATGAGGGACGTAGGGGGTCCGTAGAGAGGGCAAGATAGTGCAGTATCTTTTTTTCTTTGTTCGAAGAGGGAATACTTCCGATACGATGATAGTCAGCTAAAACAAAATTCCGTCCTCGGAAGGCCCAACAGTACCGACCGACCGCTGTGTCATCCTCAGCCAGTAGTCCCCACTGGACAGTGATATGAAGGGTGCATATGGTCAGCACACCGGTCTCCCGGCCGTTGTCAGTGTTCGCGGCTGGAGCCGCTACGTCTCAAGTAGCTCCTCAATTTCGTGATGACTGGGTGTTGTGTGCTGTCCTTAGGTTAGTTAGGTTTAATTAGTTCCAAGTTCTAGGGGACTGATGCCCATAGATGTTAAGTCCCATGGTGCTCAGAGCCATTTGAACCGTTTAGCTCCTCAACTGGCCACATAAGGGCTGAATGCTCTCCGCTCGCCATCAGCGCTCTGCAGACCCGGACGGTAACCCATGCAAGTGGTCGCCAAACCCAAAATCATTTATTAGCCGAGCGCGCTGACGCTCTGCTTCCTGGATTCGGATAGGCGCCGGCCCCAGAACGAATCCGCGTGGCGGATTAACGACTAGGCCCGGTGTGCCGGCCAGCCTGAGTGTGGTTTTTAGGCGGTTTTCCCTATCCCACTAAGTGAATACCGGGCTGGTCCCCACGTTCCGCCTCAGTTACACGCGTCGCAGACGTTTGAAACACGTCCGCGCTCTTTCACGATTTACACTAGACGCAGACAGTTGGGGTACACTGATTCCGTCCTGGGGGGTACGGGGTTGCGGCAAGAATGTCATCTGGCCATCCCTAACACTAACACTGCCAAATCCGTTGTAACCACGCCGACCCTGCGATCGCTGCTCGACTATGGCGTAAGCGTGAGAAAGCGTAAGAAAGAAAGTGTATCTATGAAGGGGTTCAAGATGTAACTTATTAGTATTTCACTTGCACTGAAAATTTATCTGTGCGACAAGATCGTTGGTGCATTACATACAGAGTTATTCCAAATGAGTTAGCTAAAAGAATTAGTAAATAATTTTGAAACCATTGACCGATTATTGTTCAGGAGCTTTTCAAGCTCGTCCCTTATCCCCAAGTTTCAATCCTACACCTCCGGATGTCGCTCCATTCGCGAAAACAGTCGGCGACCGCAGTAACAGTGCGGACGTATAGCGGTACGGAGCAGAACGTGCTAAGTCCTGCTTGTTCTACCACGAAACGCATCCACCACTTGTTATAAGAAGACGTTTCACAACAGAGTAACACAAAGCTCCGTCTCAGGCAAAGACCATAAATGCATGGTACGATCGGTCTGTGGAAACAGGTTATGTCGCTGAGGTCGGTGGCTGAGATACATGCTGCCATGCATCTGAGAAGAAGTTTGCGCGAGCATCGGGAATCTCAAAAACGTCCGTGTTGACAATGCTACAACAACATCGATTGCCCCCCTACCATATTTCTAAGCACCGGGAATTGCATGGCGACGACTTTGAACGTCGTGTACAGTTCTGCCATTGGGCACAAGAGAAATTACGGAACGATGACAGATTTTTTGCACGCGTTCTATTTAGCGATGAAGCCTCATTCACCAACAGCGGTAACGTAAACCGGCATACTATGCGCTATTGGGCAACGGAAAATCCACGATAGCTGCGACAAGTGGAACATCAGCGACCTCGGCGGGTTTATGTATGGTGCAGCATTATGGGAGGAAAGATAATTGGCCCCCATCTTATCGATGGCAATCTAAATGGTGCAATGTTTGCTGATTTCGTACGTAGTGTTCTACCGATGTTACTACAAGATGTTTCACTGCATGAGAGAATGGCGATGTCCTTCCAACATGATGGATGTCCGGCACATAGCTCGCGTGCGGTTGAAGCGGTATGGAATAGCATATTTGATGACAGGTGCGTTGGTCGTCGAAGCACCGTACCACAGCCCGCACGGTCACCGGATCTCACGTCCCCGGATTTCTTTCTGTGGGGAAAGTTGAAGGATATTTGCCATCGTGAACCACCGACAACGCCTGACAACATGCGTCAGCGCATTGCCAATGCATGTGCGAACATTATGGAAGGCGAACTACTCGCTGTTGAGAGGAATGTCGTTACACGTATTGCCAAATGCATTGAGGGTGGCGGACATCATTTTGAGCATTTATTGCATTAATGTGGTATATTTAGGTAATCACGGTGGAATAGCATGCGTTCTCACAAATGATAAGTTCACAAAGGTACATGTATCAGATTGGAACAAATGTTCCAAATGGAAATGTTCAAACGTATCTACATTCTGTATTTTAATTTAAAAAGCCTACCTGTTACCAACTGTTCATCTAAAATTGTGAGCCATATGTTTGTGACTATTACAGCGCCATTATCACAAAGCGAAAAAAGTGGTCCAACTAAAACATTGGTATTTCTTTACGTACTACACGAGTATGTAATAAAAAATTTGGGTTCCTTTTTTTTAAAAAAAAAAACGCAGTTGATATCCGTTTGACCTGTGGCAGCGCCATCTAGCGGTCCAACCACAGCGCCATCTGGTTTCCCCCTTCAAGCTAGACAAGTTTCGTTCTTTGTAGTTTTTTCGTTTGACGCTTATTTCGTGAGATATTTGGCCCGGTCACGATCAATGGACCACCCATTGTATATAGTTCACTCGCAACGAGTATATCGGCTACAGTGGTTATCGAATAAGAGCAACATTTTTCCTGACATCTCCATTAACTTACATTATTTTACACATGTAGTGCAACCTGCCAGAGAGTCATCAAACGAAATATAAATTCTATTAATATTTTTTTCCGATACCCTCCTACAGACACACTATAATGTCCCAAGCAAAGAGTCGCAGATTGCTGCTCATCCAACTCCTCACATCGTTTATGCATATACTTAAAGGAGCAGTGCTATTAGGTTTCTCTGCGCCACTCCTGACGATATCTGTGTCTGCCCTTCTCTGCTTTTATAGCCAGCCAGAGTTCACCTCTCTGCCTCCATCTGCTGTGGCTCCGTCTCAACTCTCAGTTGGTACTCTCGCTGCGGACTGCTCGTAGCGTCGGCTTTGACGCTGCACGGCTTTCTCACCCCCATAAAACGGTTCCTGCCCCCAACCCCCACCCCTTCTCTCGTTGCCCCGTCCCCATCTCCACAGCCGCTCTAATCCGATGCCACCGGTCCAGCAGTTTCGCTGCGCCGAAATATCTTTCCCACGCGCCCGCCTCGCGGACGTTGCGAACGTCACTGCAGTGTCCGCTGCATTTGGCAGGTAAATAAATGGGAAGGCTGCGCGCGAAAGCGTCAAGAGTTTAGACAGCACAAAGTGCGCAGGCGGCGGTAGGGAGGGGAGAGAGAGGAGAGGAACAAGCAGAGGCGAGCGGAGAGAGAGAGAGAGAGAGAGAGAGAGAGAGAGAGACGGACAGAGTGGGGGGGATGAGGCGGTTAAGCCGCTGTGGCACAGCCTTCTCACTCTTCCGTCTTCGTTGCGCGCTCGTCAAGACGCAGACACGCTAAGCTACTTAGGGAATTCAAACAAGTCGTCCCGCAGTCTCCGCCGTGTCGTTAAGCTGCCGCTGCTACAAGGCCCCGTCGCCGGTGTCATCTGGCATTCCTCTCCAGCTCCCTCTTCCTCCGGGTGGTGCCATTCCTTCACAGCTTCATCTCGCGACTTCAGACGGCATTTTTCCTTGCAACCATATCACAGGATTTCGTTGCTACTTTCACAAATGTCCAAAAGAGTCTGTCAAAGCAAGCCTATCATCTAACCACACTCCATGTACCTTAATAACTTATTTCTTTAATGTTACTTAAAATCCGTCTTGATTGCAAAAAATTTTTTATTATTCATATGACCGGTTTCGGTTCATTCAGAACCATCTTCAGATCTGATATTTCAGTTACAGGAGTAACCCGTCCAAATCCAGCACCTTTCACATGCTACGTCACATGATGTGACGTAGCATGTGGAAGGTGCTGGATTTGGACGGGTTACTCCTGTAACTGAAATATCAGATCTGAAGATGGATGTGACGTAGCATGTGAAAGGTGCTGGATTTGGACGGGTTACTCCTGTAACTGAAATATCGTATCTGAAGATGGTTCTGAATGAACCGAAACCGGTCATACGAATAATAAAAAAATTTTTGCAATCAAGACGGATTTTAAGTAACATTATAAAATCACTGATTGCTGTTATCCCATAAGACATTATGTCTGTTTTTGCAAACTTATTTCTTTATTTATCAGCCTGTTCAGGTGGCGCCCTTATACTGTACCAGGCTTTTAGATGTATAACATTAAGCATTGAATAATTACAACATTATTATAGTACTGTCACGTGCTCTACGTCTTCCGTCAGGGTGTGGCATCTACAGTCAATCACCGCCGACCTGCGGATCACCAGCTTGATTCACACATACACTTATCTCTCTTTTAACAATTTTAGTTTCTGCAAAGTTAGAGGATTTCCTTATTTTTGGGGCGTCGTAATTTGATGGAACATTCTATATATGTCTACGAGGTATAAATCCTTGTTGAGGCATTTACTTGCCTTTATCGTTGGTGTGTTATTTCTTACTGACGATCCTGGTGTCAAAACAAGGAACTGATTCCTGAATTCACTTGACAATGTTATAAATAATAGTAGCAGTAATGATAATAACTGGGAATAGCAGCCTACTTGGAGCAACGTCAGGGGTATCTCGGGAAGAATTAATTATGTCAATCGCACCGTCATTATGATATCAAATTTTCTAAAAAAGTGTTCTACCGACGATGACGTCCAGAGTATCGTCAAACGATGGTCTAAGAGGCGGCGGGAGACTTTTTTTGGCGAAGCTTACAGCAAGCTCATCCTTCGGCTCTCAAAGTGCATTGAGAACGAAGGCGAAATTTAATATTGGACCTACACTTAGAGAAAAAAAAACTTTGTTGGTACACCTGGAAAGACGACATCGATTCTGTTCCGATAACGGCATATGTCACCTGGGCGGTGGCAGATGTACTAATAACAGTTTCGACGCCGTCCGCCATCAGATAGCGTACTGGCATAGCTAACAGAGCGCTATCTGCACCTACCATTTAATACACTACTCGCCATTAAAATTGCTACACCATGAAAACGACGTGCTACAGACGCGAAATTTAACCGACAGGAAGAAGATGCTGTGATATGCAAATGATCAGCTTTTCAGAGCATTTACACAAAGTTGACGCCGGTGGCGACACCTACAACGTGCTCACATGAGGAAATTTTCCAACCGATTTCTCATGCACAAACAGCAGTTGACCGGCGTTGCCTGGTGAAACGTTGTTGTGATGCCTCGTGTAAGGAGCAGAAATGCGTACCATCACGTTTCCGACTTTGATAAAGATCGGATTGTAGCCTATCGCGATTGCGGTTTATCATATCGCGACATTGCTGCTCGCGTTGGTCGAAACCCAATGACTCTTAGCAGAATATGGAATTGATGGGTTTCAGGAGGGTAATACGGAACGCCGTGCTGGATCCCAACGGCCTCGTTTCACTAGCAGTCGAGATGACAGGCATCTTATCCGCATGGCTGTAACGGATCGTGCAGCCGCTTCTTGATCCGTGAGTCAACAGATGGGGACGTTTGCAAGACAACAACCATCTGCACGAACAGTTCGACGACGTTTGCAGCAGTATGGACTATCAGCTCGGAGACCATGACTGCGGTTACCCTTGACGCTGCATCACAGACAGGAACGTCTGCGATGGTATACTCAACGACGAACCTGGGTGCACGAATGGCAAAACGTCATTTTTCCGGATGAATCCTAGTTCTGTTTTCAGCATTATGATGGTCGCATCCGTGTTTGGCGACATTGTGGTGAACGCACATCAGAAGCGTGTATTCGTCATCAAAAATGGTTCAAATGGCTCTGAGCACTATGCGACTTAACTTCTTAGGTCATCAGTCGCCTAGAACTTAGAACTAATTAAACCTAACTAACCTAAGGACATCACACACATCCATGCCCGAGGCAGGTTTCGAACCTGCGACCGTAGCGGTCGCTCGGCTCCAGACAGTAGCGCCTAGACCCGCACCGCCACTCCGGCCGGCTATTCGTCATCGCCATACTGGCGTATCACCCGTCGTGATGGTATGGAGTACCATTGGTTACAGGTCTAGGTCACCTCTTGTTTGCACTGACGGCACTTTGAAGAGTGGACGTTATATTTCAGATGTGTTACAACCCATGGCTCTACCCTTCATTCGATCCCTGTGAAACCCTACATTTCAGCAGGATAATGCACGACCGCATGTTGCAGGTACTGTACGGACATTTCTGGATACAGAAAATGTTCAACTGCTGACCTGGTCAGGCCATTCTCCAGATCTCTCACCAAGTGAAAACGTCTGGTGAATGGTGGCCCAGCCAGTGGCTCGTCGCAATACTCCAGTCACTACTCTTGATGAACTGTGGTATCGTATTGAAGCTGCATGGGCAGCTGTACCTGTACACGCCATCCAAGCTCTGTTTGACTCAATGCCCAGGCATATCAAGGGCGTTATTACGGCCAGAGGTGGTTGTTTTGGGTACTTATTTATCAAGATCTATGCACCCCAAATTGAGTGAAAATGTAATCACATGTCAGTTCTAGTATAATCAGTCCGTGCTCAGGCATTTACTTGCCTTTCGCGTGGAGTGTTATTTCTTTCTGACGATCCTGCTGTCAAAACAAGTTACTGATTCCTGAATGACTTGAAAATGTTATAAATAGTAGTAGTGGTAGTAGTAATAACTACGAATAGCCTATTTAGAGCAACGTCGGGAGTATCTAGGGAAGAAATAATTACGTCAATCGCACCGGCAATATGATATCAAATTTTCGACAAAGGTGCTCTTCCGACGATGGGGTCCACAGTATCGCTAAACAATGGTCCAAAGAGGCGGCGGGCGACATTTTCTTTGGCGAAGCTAACAGAAAGCTCATCCTTCAGCTCACAAAGTGCATTGAGAACGAAGACGAAAGTTAATATTAGACGTACACTTAGAGAAAAAAAACTTAGTACACCTGCAAAGACGACATAGATTCTGGTCCTATAACGGCATATGCCACCTGGGCGGTAGCAGATGTGCACGTAACGGTTTCGACGTCGTCTGCCATCAGATAGCGTACTGGCATAGCTACCAGAGCGCCATGTGCGTCTACCATTTAACAGAAAATGCTTTCAGTGTGGTGCAAACGTGTGGGACAAAGAGGCAGCTATGCCACGGAGATGCATTTGTGCTTTGTGCAGCGAAGTGAGCAAGTTTTAAAGTAGTCTAACTGTGGCCTTCTGAGTGGCGTGATGGTCCTTTCACAGAATTGCCACACATGTTGGACGTGCTGCGGCAGTTGTGCAACGATGCCGGTATCAGTGGTCACGTGAACGTTCTCACACCCGTAGACGAGGTTCTGGACGTCCAGGCAGCACACACTTCTGCCAGGAAGGTCAGCAATGGCAGATCGCACAGTTACCACAGCATAGATAAGAGTGCTTCTGAGCGCAGACGTGTCAACACGAACTGTAGTCGATTTGTTATTACCGCTGGAACTAGGAGGACGCACACACCTAGCCAGTCTTCACGGCATGCATCGACGTGCACACTTCGACTGGTACCGTCAGAAGATCGCTCGGAATGGCGAGCCAGGATCTGCAGCGATGAAAGCAGATTATGCCTGCACGCAAGTGAAGGTCGATTGCGGGTACGACGTATATCTAGTGAGTGCCGTCTTGTAGAGAGCTTTCGACCAAGACATACTGGTCCCACACCACACCATATGGTCTGGGATGCGACAAGATAAAACTCTCATTCCCATTTGGCGATCCTGGAGCAGACGCTACTCACCGCTCGGTACGAGTAGAACGTTGTTAGATCCACTTTTTTTTGTTTGTCGTTCTTCTAACAGGAAGGTAATTTGTTGTTCCAACAGAATAATGATGGCCCACTCACTGCCCATGAAACCTGAGGTGCTCTGCAAAATGTGCAACATCCCTGGCCAGCACGAACCCCGGACTTGTCTCCAATCGTGCACGTGTGAGAAATGGTGGGACGACAAGGGTTTCGTGCAACTTGTCAGCCAACAACTCTTACAGAACTACGTGAACGGTTGGAGCAGAATTCTCCATCTGTACGGTCGAGTGGATGTCAGGATCAGCGCCTGCTTTGTCTCCCGTGAAGGCTATACCACTAATATGGATGTTTCAGTATGGGTCACCACCTGTTACTTCAGATCTTCTTCTGCTGTTGATCTGTAAATTTAATCATTTCATGAACATCATATGCACTTTTGCAACGATAAATCTTGAATGTATTGCAAACCCATAAAAGGCAGTACCAATTTTTTTCCAGCAGCGTATACTATAAATCATTTCGATTTCTAAACAACTGGCTGCTATTAATATCTGGAAATGTCTCGTATGTACCACAGGACCTAAATGGTACAAATGAAGCGAGACGATGATTTTGTGACTTAAATATCGAACAAGTAATGTAAACTGACCAAGTTCTCAACGTGAGTGCGTCGCCACTAAAGTGAGTTTTTATGGTTGTAGCGTCGTTAACATAACTCTCTTTGATGCCACTAAAAGAATATCGTCGGCCTGTAAACCGATCACCGTCTATATCGTTCGGAGCGTTAGATAACAGTAACATGATACAGTTAAGGTGCTGCAGATGTGGTGGAAGGAGAGCTAACATAATATGGCAACTACCGAAGCACGATATGGCAAAAATCATTTAAAATATATCCAGTGCTGTTCCTCTCAGGTAATTTTTTGTAAAAATATTTTTCCGTCTAAGAATCGTCTGTTTCATTAAACTGTCGTGATCGTATGCTCTTAGGAAGTAAGTATAAATGCGTGGTACCCTGTCAGATCCAAAACTTAAATTATACAAGATAACAGAAGAAAAACCCGTAACTCATATTTTTAAGCCTAAAATAATAATTTAATACTATATCAATCATACAAGCAATCTCCAAACAGAATACAAGGAGATGATACTACGCATGCACAGCTACCATACAGAAAGCATACATTTTCTATTTTTTAGGATATAGACTAACAAACCATTTTTGCTATGTAGATACAGGTAACGACTATGGCAAGCGTTTCAAAATTTCGCAATGATGTATGTGCCATCAGCGTTACCTTCAGGATAAATCGCGGATTTATTTTTTTTTTTCATTTTCATGCTACAACTAAATTACTTCAATCTATGTCCGTCTTTAATTTCGAAAATCGTCGCACTACGAAAAATTTTATTATGATAACACGATCGTGCACCACACTGCTTTGAGAGACTTCTTTAGAAATATGGAGGTGAGCCAAAACCTTATCAGATCCATGTGATGTGTTAACGATTTTTCTGCAGAGCAGTGCGCAGTCTAGTCATTTTTAATTTTTCCGGATGTTGTATACGCCTAGTTAAACGAACGCTTATGTATGGAATAGTTTCCTACCCCAAATGCTTTGTGACTGTACTGGAAAACGTCTTTCACCCATTCTGTTTATGTAGCAGCATTTATTGATTATAATTTGGTCTCTGCTATGGTTGCAATAGCACTGGAAACGTTTAAATCCGTAGTTAGAAGAATAGTTTTGTTATAAGTGTTGGCCGAACCGAATCCTTTTTGGCTTGCACGCTAATCGGATCTGCCAGAATGTGGAAAGGCTAACATCATTACTTTCTGCACAGTTTGCTGTGTAAGCTGTGCAATGAATTAGTAAGCAGCCCGTGCTTTACTGCGTCTGGTGCGTAAATTGGAGATTCTACTGCCGATTGCTGAGATCTCTCTTTCTCCAAAATTTGCGCATTGCGAAACACTTTGAAGACACAGATCAACTATCAGGCGCTTCGAAACTCCGTATTATGCGCCTGATTTGCGTTTCTAGCCAAAAGAAAGTGTAAACGAGAAATGGGGAAGGTGCACATGAACCAGTTACACTGATCAATTAATAACAGTTCTCGACCGTGAATGTTTCCATTCTATTAGAGACAACTGCAAGTGGAGTGACGAAGAACGGTCAAGCATACTAATTCTTCCTCATATCAGATCCAGGAGAACCACAACATGTCGTTGACATTATTTTGAACAATAAAAGTTGTAAATTGCATATTATTATGAAAGTGAAACTTTTGAATTTAGCGCAGTTACGCATCAATATGTCGGAGTCGGAATTGTGTCAGTGGAATGAGCGAATCGAAATGGTGTTAATTAATAAGCGTCGTATTGAGATTCTAGAAATATTTGCACTTATATTCATTTATTAAGCTGAGTCTGGAATCGCTCTTGTGAACTTCTTCTGCAACGACCTGTGGGGTACCAATGTACACTCTTTGTACATGATATGCCTCTGCGGTTTACACATTTGTGTGTGCCAAATGTCAATAATGGAGACGTTATTCGTTGGTAAGCGGATGGTTAGATATTACTACCTTCCTGTAGTAATATCTAACAAAGGCTGTCAGAACCGTCGTTTAACAAGGGTGTAATGTGACCGTAATGTTGTTAACCACCAGCCCTATGCGCCATGTCATGCAGACTTACTTATTTGCTTATTTGGCATTTATATGAATGCATTGTGTCTTTCGGACACAGCTTTGTAGCATTATATGTAAACTGAAGATGGAGGGGGAACAAAGGAATTGGTGGTGGGGGGGGGGAGGGACTAGTGATGTCAGCTGTACCGGGATTCACGCGGAATCAGCGGCAACGGTTAAAAATGATTGCCGGAGCGGGATTCGAACATAGACCTCCTCCTTATTAGACAGCTATTTTAACTTACTGCGCAACCAAGACACAGAGTTTATCGGAACCGCGCGGACTACCTCGGAGAACCCACAATTCTACCTAGCACCATCTATTCGCTTCCTCCGTGCTCGCTGCTCTGGGATTCCCGTTCGAGGTTGGACGTATTTGTGCAACCGCACTGAAGAAAATGGACTCGTTGTCCATCGTTCTTTTTTTTCTTTATTGTTAATTTCACACCTGATACAGGTAGGCCAGCAGTGGCATATTTCGACGCTCTTCGGCCACAGATAAAACTAAAAATACAAAAGAAGACAATCGTAGAACAGACAGGGTGGATATACAGACGTAGACATACAAAATTAAAACACACGGAGCCGTTCACGGGCGCAGAGTGCAAGATAAGAATGTTCAGGCACGTGGACACGCACAGAGATGATAGATGTCACACGCGAACGTTGGAGCACAAACGAATAAACACTGGTACACTTGAGCACGAACACGACGCCACACACAAACACTAGGCGATGATATTCAGCGCGCGAATGTCCACGTAACGTGTGCGAGTCCGGGGACCTGCCAAGAGGTGAAGAAAGAAGGGGGATGGGGGAGGGAGAAGGGAGAGCAAAGATGCCAATGTCAGAGGTGATGGTAGGAGGAATAGAGGTATGGGGGTAGGGGAAGTCTGGGGGAGGAGTGGGGAGAAAGGGAGGAGGGAGGGAAAGGGGAGAGAAGGGAGAGAGGGTGCCCATACGAACAAACACAGGAAGAGGGAGGGAGGATCAAAGTTGGAAGGAGGGGTAGATGGAGGGGAGGAGGATATCATCAGGGTGGGGGAGCTGGCAGAAGCCACCTTGGGAGAGGGTATGGAGAGCGTAGAGGTGGAGAGCAGGTGGGACGTGGAAATACAGGCGCGGCAGCGGACGGGGGTGGGAGAGGATGGGAGAGACCAGCGGGTGAGGAGGATCGAGTTCACAGCAATTGTAGAGCATCTGTATCCCTTCGAGGAAAAGGAGGAGGTGGGGGAGCGGAATGAGGTCGTACAGGATCCGCATGGGGGAGAGGAGACGGATGCGATAGGCGAGGCGAAGAGCATGGCGTTCTAGGATCTCAAGGGATTTGTAAAAGGTAGGGGGAGCAGAGATCCAGGCAGGGTGGGCGTAGCAAAGGATAGGGCGAATGAGGGATTTATAGGTATGGAGGATGGTGGAGGGGTCCAGACCCCACATACGGCCAGAAAGGAGCTTGAGGAGACAGAGTCAGGAGCGTGCCTTGGCTTGGATTGTCCAGAGGTGGGGGGTCCAGGAGAGGCGACGGTCGAGGTTGACGCCAAGGTACTTAAGGGTGTGGGTGAGGGCGATAGGACGGCCATAAATGATGATACAGAAATTGAGGAGGCGGAAGGAAGGGGTGGTTTTGCCTACAATGATCGCCTGGTTGTCCATCGAAGCAAATCAGTTACATAAATGCGCGGTGTCTGTTCTTTCAGACGTGTCTGAAAGAACAGACAGCACACATTCACGTAATTGTTTCGCCTCAGTGTCCGAAAGAACAGACATCAGACATTCATACAACTGATTCGCCTCGATGGTCAACGAATCCATCTTTTTCAGTGCGGATGCCAAATACATCCGACCTCCTGCGGGGATCTCAGAGTAGCGATCATGGAGGAAGTAGGCAAGGACTGCGGATAGATGGCGCTGGATGGGAATGTGGGTCGGCTCAGAGGCTTGCCGAGAGTAAGCAGATCTCAGGTCCCCATCTCAGTCCATTACACATTTTCACGCTACAGTCGCAGGTTCGAATCCTGCCTCGGGCATGGGTGTGTGTGACGTCCTTAGGTTAGTTAGGTTTAAGTAGTTCTAAGTTCTAGGGGACTTCTGACCACAGCAGTTGAGTCCCATAGTGCTCAGAGCCATTTGAACCATTTTTGAACACATTTTCACTCGTCACCGCTGATTCCGCCTGAAGTTCCTATGCACTAACGTCGCTATTTCCTCCCTCCCCTTTTCTTTCTTGGGCCGTCCGACTTCGACTTACATATCATTTGGCATTGCTGAGGGCTCCCATTTCTAACTGGTATGGATTGTGTCTAACGCGTATTGTATGTTGAGCGATATTTTCTCGTAATGAATTATTCTATCCTGGACTGGAATTCCTACTTCATAATAACCCTCTACTACAACTGCCGTTGTAGTATCACCAGAAAGTGAGAAATAAAGTAACTAAAATTTAAAAAGGACCAAACTGTTTCCTTAGAATACAATTTAACGCCTCTAAGCCGGACACAAAAGGTAGCGAATATTTGTTGCGCCATTAAGGAAGTAACGAAAGACATACTTTTAACAACAGAAAATATTTTCCAAACTCTTCTACACTATTCATTACTTATGAACACTGGTGCTCTACTGTCTAAGGATGATCACAGTTAAAAGTATCATGCATAGTGCCTTAGTGTTTAGAGATGAGCCATCACGGGGGTTGTTTATGAGGATAAAGTGCTATTCTAAGTTTAATTTCCTTAACACATATATAAATAGTTTGCAGCTTAGCAAGTCTGTAGCAACTAGAGTTAAAGTTCAAACCTCTTTACAATCGACTTGCTTTTCCGTTGACCAACGTATAAGTACCACGAGAGACTACCGTAATAATCAATGGTGTTAAAAGCGAATATATTCGTTCCGAAGTCTAGCGGTGGGGAACATGATGATTCAAATTAGGTATACCGCCGAAAGTTCGTGAAATTAGGAACATTGAAATTGAAACTTCCTGGCAGATTAAAGCTGTGTGTCCGACCAAGACTCGAACTCGGGACCTTTGCCTTTCGGGGGCAATTGCTCTACCTACTTTCTTTTTCGTTTTATTTGGCCGTACCGGACGTCACATGACATACGTTGAAGTTCGGTGTTGGTCCCTTCACTCATTTTTTTTTATTACAGAGACCAGCCAGCTCTCTGACCAAATACGTTGAGCTACCGTGCCGGCGTCGACTGAGCTACCCAACAACGACTCAGTACCCGTCCCCAGAGCTTCAGTTCAACCAGTACCTTGTCTCCCACTTTCCAAACTTCGCAGGACACGGAAGTTGTTGTAACCGGCCTCAACCAACAAAATTTCAGAGGTCGTTCAAGGATATTTTCTGTGCGTTTTGGCATCAAGAGACCTGTGGTCTCCGGTGGCTTGTTACAAAATAACTGCACTTCGTTTAATATCTTAACCCTATCTGTCTTTGCATCTCTACTGCACTAAAAATATCTGAACAGCAGTACAGATGAGACCGTTTGCGCAATGTCTCTCTTTTGGAAACGACGCTACGTGCTGTTGACAACAGTAATGCGGACTTTGCTCTCCATCTGCTGGCTTGCAGTCATTAGTGCTCGGTTCTGTCTCTGGTTATTTTTTACAGCTGTATTCGTTGTGTGTGAACAGTAATGTGGATGGCCTTACTGATGGTGAGTGGGCCGATATGCGGAGTCACTTAATGCAATGTTAGGACGGCATAATGACACTGTCTTGTAAAAGAAGGAAAGAGGATTAGGATTTAACGTTCCGTCGACATGGAGGTCATTAGAGACGAAGCACAAGCTCAGATTGATCAAGTATGGAGAAGGAAATCGGCCGTGCCCTTTCAAAGGGACCATACCGGCATTTGCATGGAGTGATTTAGGGCATTCACAGAAAACCTAAAGCAGAATGGTCGGACGCCTATTTGAATTGTCGTCTTCTTGAATGCCAGTCCAGTGTGCTAACAACTGCGTCAACTCGCAAGCGTGAGTTGGTCCCGCCAACACATCACAGTGATTTTCATGGTCTGATGATTGTTTCATACTATGCCAGTATCTCTGAAAAGCAAAATAAATTTTGTAAGTGGAGTTCGAATTCTTTGTATGTACACAGTGTTCCATTTGTCCAGACCACCCTAAACGATGGTTTGTCCAGAAGAAAAACGAAAAAAAATTGTTCAGCGCTTGTTGTTTACCTACAAGGAGCACATTAGTGGTTGATAGGGCACCTATTTCCCACTAAACTAGTATGAAGTTTTGAGCGCTGGAACGTCTACATCTCATATCTGTCTAGTGCTAGCGTGTAGTGAGGTCCTTTCGGCACTTGGAGAAAAATACCACGGACTGTGCGGTCGATATATAGAAGGCTGTGAGCGATCAAATTGGGCAGCGTCTATATATAGTTTCACGAAAATCAGATCAAATCATTACCTTCTCCATCCATCGATGTCTGAAGCAACAAACTGTGTTATCTTATACATCACAGTCATTGTTTTGAAATATTACAAAACACCTAAGTAATTCTTCTGATCTGTACAAAATTTGTATGTATTGCGACATATAAACCTCAGAAAATTTCGTAGAATGTAGAAGACAATGACATATGATGTGTCAGAGCCACCTTCAAATGCTATGTTGAAAACTCGTGTGCAATATTTTATGTTTTTCTTTGCCAGGAGAATAAATGTGTTTTGTTACTGATTTGAGACACTTCCATCCACAATCGCAATTCCAATGAAATCATTGGAAAATTAAATATTTAACTCTGAAAATCCTATGTGCGCATGAAAACATGGATCTAGTTAGATTCAGGAGTCACGTGTATCCCACTTCGCTGATTTTCAAAATCGGTCAGCTTAAAATATTTTGGTGGTGAAAGTGTATTGTTTACATAAAGAAAGACAGGTTTTGATCTTCTATATTTCGTATATATACTAAATACTTTTTAATCAAAAGGGATAATCAACATAGTTGCAATTCCTGTAACTTTGATCTTTTAGATGATATAAAAAGAATACGTGCTTTTTAAATAACGAACTATATTTTTTATTCGGATTAGACCTGTTCCGTGAGTGGTGTGTACTTTTTGATTTTTACGTTTATTTTTATTCCGTAGTCGACTTTCTCTTCTCAGGACCTGTTCAGAAACATATAACGCAGTACCACTCACGTGCTGTTATTAAGACCATAACAGGAAATTGAGTCTGACTCTTCTGTACTTAGAAAGAATTCAAAAGCCAAGATCGCTTAAATACTGTTTACTAGAAGACAGGTTTCAACACACTAAAGGTGCCATCATCGGATCTGAATGTACTTGCTACACAATGCAGGTACCCCAGGATGACGTAAACTGTCCACTTGCGGGAAGTGACAATAAACAAATGGAAACCTAGATAAATAAGTGAACCTTTTTGCACATACTAAGAATTTCTACCTTCTCTTCGTTGGCGTATATTGTACTCACACGAACCTTCCACTCAAGGTGGTTGACTGAATCACCATTGTGTTAGTACAAGACACATAGTCAGTTTGGTGTTACTTTTTAATAATGCCATGTGTATATAAACTGTGAAATGTGATACGCTTTTGATCAGGGTTTGGAAGTGGAATATTTAGTAATAAATATAGGACACTATTTAAAAAAGGCTGCTGTTATTCCTATCTTCGTAACGAAAAGGCTGCAAGAAAGACGATTGTGCTGGCTAACGTCCCCGTCATAGATAACCAACATTTGTTCTTACATTGTCCCATTCATAGCTAACTAACATTTGTTTGATGCATTGTCTGTTTCGCTTCTGGACAAATACTTGTTTGTGTGTGGTCAAGATAAATATACAGGGTATTTCAGAATAGTGTTTTGAAAATTTGGGCACAGGCTCCTTGCAGCAAAACAGGAAAAAGGTATACCGTAATCATGGGGTCTTGAATGCTACGAGCACTTGTTCATCCTCGATACTGTGAACCACAGATTTTCTGCTGCAAGTTCTTTTCTGTCCGTATTTTGAGAGGAGGTAGTATGTACTAAAACAAGGAAAAGAAACCAGTAAACATGGGCTCTAAAACGCATACCTTAAGAGCTGCAAACCCTTGTTCAACTTCGCTACAATGAAACACATCTACTGGCTCATGGTTCTTAAGGTATGAATTTTACAGGCCATGTTTACGGGACATTGTTTTTTCTGTTTTGGTGCAAGGAATCTGTCCCCAGATTTTTAAAATTTCATTCTGAAACACCTTTTATAAACCCACTTCCTTAGTTTCCTGCGAAATTCTGGCCTGACCTGTTCCATTACTTATTTATACAGGGTGTTACAAACAGGTACGGCCAAACTTTCAGGAAACATTCCTCACACACAAAGAAAGAAAATGTGGACATGTGTCCGGAAACGCTTACTTTCCATGTTAGAGCTCATTTTATTACTTCTCTTCAAATCACATTAATCATGGAATGGAAACACACAGCAACAGAACGTACCAGCGTGACTTCAAACACTTTGTTACAGGAAATGTTCAAAATGTCCTCCGTTAGCGAGGATACATGCATCCACCCTCCGTCGCATTATATCCCTGATGCGCTGATGCAGCCCTTGAGAGTGGAGTATTGTATCACAGCCGCCCACAATACGAGCACGAAGAGTCTCTACATTTGGTACCGGGGTTGCGTAGACAAGAGCTTTCAAATGCCCCCATAAATGAAAGTCAAGAGGGTTGAGGTCAGGAGAGTGGAGGCCATGGAATTGGTCCGCCTCTACCAATCCATCGGTCACCGAATCTGTTGTTGAGAGGCGTACGATCACTTCGACTGAAATGTGCAGGAGCTCTATCGTGCATGAACCACATGTTGTGTCGTACTTATAAGGTCACATGTTCTAGCAGCACAGGTACAGTATCCTGTATGAAATCATGATAACGTGCTCCATTGAGCTCTAACATGGAAATTAAGCGTTTCCGGGCACATGTCCTCATAACGTATTTTCTTTATTTGTGTGTGAGGAATGTTTCCTGAAAGTTTGGTCGTACCTTTTTGTAACACCCTGTACAAAAATTCGTTATTAGCTTTCAATACCAACGCAGAAAGAACAATATCTGCATCAGGACAAAGTAATTTCCCTCACGACCTTACATTTAGACTGGAATGTACAGCGTGACTACTCTTTGTGCCTAAATGGCCTTAGGTTTCTGGGTATACCTGCCCTGTAATCTAGACATTCAGCTCACAAACTAGCCCCGTGATAGCGCGCTGTAAGCCAACTACAGGATGGGTGAGCATGCTTCGCTTGCGCCACGCGGCGTTTCCGTTGTTAGTGTCGTGCCAGTACCGATTCCGTAGGCCTGGAGGCGATGCTCACCGGCGCCCCTGGTGTGGAACTGGAACATGTCGGACACCTCGTTCCAGCCGTACCGGTTCTTGGCCTGCACGATGGCCTCGAACATGGAGCCGTGGCTCAGGCCGCGAATGTTGTACGACATGACGTGGGTGAACGTGTCCGAGTCCTGTGGCGGCCGCAGCGAGATGTCATGCCACTTGTCCGGCTGGTTGTACGTGTCGTTCACCTGTGGGCAAACACGAGAGTTTTGTGCTGATGCTATTGGGCGGTAAAATGTAGAATACACAATAGAAAATTGACTGTCAATAAAATTCTTCTGGGCTGTTGACCGCATTATTAATATACAAGTTTGCCCGACGTTTCGGTCACTGGCCTTCCTCATGGCTTTGTACTGAGACGACTCAACCCAAAAGAATTTTATTGAGAGTGAATTTGGCCACAAAAGCCTACACTTACGTTTAACAGAAAACTAAGTATGAGTGAGCACTGTAGTTTAGTATAACGGATGGCGTAAAACCGCAGAGTACCGCGAGTTCTTCCTATGTATCCTCCTCAGTCAGTACATATATACAAGGGTTGTCCATTGATCGTGACCGGGCCAAATATCTCACGAAATAAGCGTCAAACGAAAATACTACAAAGAAGGAAACTTGTCTAGCTTGAAGGCGAAAACCTGAGGGCGCTATGGTTAGCTCGCCAGATGGCGCTGCCATAGGTCAAACGGATATCAACAGCTCTTTTCTGTAAATAGGAACCCCCATTTTTTTAAATTACATATTCGTGTAGTACGTAAAGAAATATTTTGTGACAGATGGCGCTGTAATAGTCATAAACATATGGCTCACAATTTTAGACGAACAGTTGGTAACAGGTAGGTTTTTAAATTAAAATACAGAACGTAGGTACGTTTGAACAATTTATTTCGGTTGTTTCAATGTGGTACATGTACCGTTGTGAACTTATTTCTGAGAACGCATGCTCTTACAGCGTCATTACCTGTCAATACCACATTAATGCAACAAATGCTTACAATGACATCCGTCAACCTCAATGCATTTGGCAATACGTACGTGTAACGACAGTCCTCTCAACAGAGAGTTGTTCGCCTTCCGTAATGTTCGCACATGCACTGACAATGCGCTGACGCATGTTGTCAGGCGCTGTCGGTGGATCACGGTAGCAGATGTCCTTCAACTTTCCCCACACAAAGAAATCCGGGGACGTCAGGTCCGGTGAAAGTGCGGGCCGTGGTATGGAGCTTCGACGACCAATCTAGCTGTCATTAAATATGCTATTCAATAACGCTTCAACCGCACGCGAGCTATGTGCCGGACATCCATCATGTGGAAGTACATCGCCAGTCTGCCATGCAGTGAAACATCTTGTAGGAACATCGGTAGAACATTACGTAGGAAATCAGCATACATTGCACCATTTAGATTGCCATCGATAAAATGGGGGCCAATTATCCTTCCTCCCATAATGCCGCGCCATACATTAACCCGCGAAGGTCGCTGATGTTCCACTTGTCGCAGCCATCGTGGATTTTCCGTTGCCCAATAATGCATATTATTCCGCTTTTCCTTACCGCTGTTAGTGAATGACTCTTCGGCGTTAAACAGAATGTGTGCAAAAAATCTGTCATCGTCCCATAACTTCTCTTGTGCCCAATGGCAGAATTGTACACGACGTTCAAAGTCGTCGCCATGCAATTCCCGGTGGATAGAAATATGGTACCGGTGCAGTTGATGTTGATGCAGCATTCTCAACAACGACGTTTTTGAGAGTCCCGATTCTCGCGCATTTTGTCTGCTACTGATGTGAGGATTAGACGCGACAGTAGTTAAAACACGTACCTGGGCATCATCATTTGTTGCAGGTCGTGGTTGACGTTTTGCATGTGGCTGAACACTTCCTGTCTCCTTAAATAACGTAACTATCCAGCGAACGGTCCGGACACTTCGATGATGTCGTCAAGGACACCGAGCAGCATACATATCTCACGCCAGTTGGGCATTTTGTTCACTATAGCCATACATCAACACGATATCGACCTTTTCCACAGTTGGTAAATGGTCCATTTTAACACGGGTAATGTATCACGAAGCAAATACCGACCGCACTGGCGGAATGTTACGTGATACCACGTACTTATACGTTTGTGACTTTTACAGGTCCATCTATCACAAAGCGAAAAAAGTGGTCCAACTAAAACATTGATATTTCTTTACGTACTACACGAATATGTAATAAAAAAATGGGGGTTCCTCTTTTTAAAAAAAACGCAGTTGATATCCGTTTGACCTATGTGCAGCGCCATCTAGCGAGCGAACCATAGCGCCATCTGGTTTCCCCCTGCAAGCTAGACGAGTTTCGTTCTTTGTAGTTTTTTCGTTTGACGCTTATTTCGTGAGATATTTGGCCCGGTCACGATCAATGGGCCACCCTGCATATGCCACATACAACTTTTACCTTCGTTGTAGCTCAGGGAATTAAGTCTACAACGTGAGTCATTGTGGCGTATAATTTACACCAAGTCCTTTCTATGAATCACTTGTTTTAGTTTCTGCAAGCTCCCAGTACGTTTCAAAATCTGCTTGAAGAAAGCTGTATACGGTAGTGGCAGCGTGGGTTCATGATATAAAGCGAATTTCTGTTTGTTTTTAGTAATTTTGAACTAGGATATAACTAAAATATGCTGTAATATGCTAAGATACCTCAATTTGTCGAATACGTTGTTATTTCATCACAAAAAGGGCGATATTTTTTTTTTCGACGGAGCACTGCGTCTCCATTCGGTAACGAACTTTACGTTCATAACGTACACTACTAGATGAATGTGGGAATGAAGAAGACGAGAAGGAAGTTGATGACAAAGATGACGAAGTTCCAATAAGGAAGCTCTGCCATCATCAACAGCCATCATGAATAAAGCCCAGAACACTCGTATGCCTCAATGTAATATTCTAAATATACTTCTCTTTCACAGAAAATATAAAACTTTTCTGGAATTCTGTAAAAAGTAGCAAAACAAAGAAAAATATTCTGGTCATGTTTTTACATATGATAATGAAATAATATTTTGAGGTATTTACATAAACATACTTATCCACCTCAGGTGTCAGATTATGAATAAAATCCTTCATACAATGCCCTGAAAACATTTTATTAGTAGGATAAGAAACGTATTTGAGTCGAGATGCAGTCCATATGTTACGTGCCTTAATATTTTGGTGAACCACACTAGTTTCTTTTTAATTGAATATTTTATTTGCATTTTCCCAGGACAAGGCTCTGATCGCCAACATAAACATTTCATTCATAAAATCTTAAATGTTTATAGAGAGACCAACGTCATTTAGACCAGTTTTTTTATTTTATTGTATAACTGGTTTCAAACAGTTTTCTAGGCCATCTTAGGACCCATTAAATAATTACTGTGCAGCAGTCGTCATTTGGCAAAGTGTTTTAACAGAAAGTTTGCCAACTGCAACCTCAGCTTCGCTGTTACTCGTAAGTGATATATCTGCGAGCGACATAAAAACTGTCGAAACCAGTAATACAATGAAATAAAAACTGACCTGTACTATGTTTTCCTTTCTATGCTGTGGTTCGGCCTCTTACACTAGGATCATTTTCTTTCGAAATACAAATCCATTTCTTACCAGTGAGTGAGATACGTCCATACCTGTTCTACAAGAGACAGTAGTAAAGTTTTAACTATCAACTCGGAAAAACAAAATTACGTTATTATTATTTTTCTTTGTCTTGCAAGTATATAACGGCAGTTCTAATACACATTCAAAGGCCCATGCCACAGTACCGTAGCATACCGCTAGAGGGCCCAAAACAAAATGGCGCCGGTCTTTCATAAGATGGATTGTCCTGTCGTTATTCGACAGCAGGTGATGGCGTCCTTAGTGGAGTAAGTTGGCCAGAGGCAGCTGCAGCATTTTCACTGCTGTCGACAACGAATTGCCTAACTTCAGTAATTGCCTGCACCACTTTCTATCGGCTCCTCTAGCCTGAAGTACTGCAAAGCTATAGATACTGCGATAAGGACTACCTCAGTAGGCAATTCAGTTGAAGAGGAATGGACATCTGTAAAAAGGGAGAGAACACAAATTGGAAAGGAAAACATACGTACAACGGAGATAACAGTGAAGAAACGATGTATTACATATGAGATATTCAGATAATGGACGAAAGAAGGAAGTACAAAAATGTGCAGAGAAATTCAGGAATACGAAATTAAGTCACTTAGGAATGAAATCAACAGGATGTGCAGGGAAGCTAACGCTAAAGCTGCATGAAGAATGTGAAGAAATCCAACGGAAAATCACTGTCGGAGGACTGACGCAGCATACAGAAAAGTCAAGACAACCTTCGGCAAAATTAAAAGCAAGGAAAGTAACATTAAGAGAGCAATGATAATTCGACTGTTAAATGCAGAGAAGAGAGCTGATAGTCTTCTCCCTGAGGCTTTCAGTGTGGTCTTTCCACCGCACACTGAAGGCCTCTGTGAGGGGGAATACTTGTCCGATGACGTGTTAGAAGTAGAAGCAGGGATCGAATAAATGAGATAGAGGATCCAGTATCAGAATTTAAAAGAGTTTTGCAAGACTTAAGCTCAAATAAGGGAGAAAGGACTGATAATATTCCATCAGAATTTCTGAAATCGTTGGGCAACATGGGAACAAAACGACTATTCACGTTGTAGAGTAAAATATATGGGTCTGCCGATGCACCGTCTGACTTTCAGAAAAACATCGTCTACAGAATTCCGAAGACTACAAGATCTGACAAGTGCGAGAATTATCGCACGATCAGCTTAACGGATGACGCATCCAACACACTTCTGACGACAGCGTGGTGGCGATCTGAATAAATTTTCAACTGCCAATAACGCTAAAATCACTTATTCATATACGAGTACATGATCGGTTTCATCAATTCTCTGTTGTCATCTTGGGATCTAAGTTTAAGTCATTACATAATCTCCTCCTTCGGTATAAGAAGTGGTAGGTTGGGAATTTTCTCTGCCCGGGGACTGGGTGCATGTGTTGTCCTCATCATTTCATCATCATCATCATCATTTGTGACAGTGGCTAAATTGGGCTGAGTAAAGAAATTGGACTCTTTTGAAAAACTGGGAATTTGTATCGGCGCTGATGGCCGCGCAGTTGAGCACCCAACAAAACCAAACATCATCATCCTCATAGGAAGTGGTGCTCTACAATGCATGTCCATGTTGGTATCGTGAGTTGTTCTAGAGATCAGCTTGTCAATTTTGAAGGGACAGCTACGTACACACATATTAGTGCACCTATTACATGTGCTTACTCATTATCACCTTACAGTAAAGAGGTGATGAATGTGGGTACACGTAATCGGCGCAATAATATGTGTGTACATTTAAAAATTGACAGGTCGACTTCTATTGTAGCTCAGGATATCAGCATGGACATGCGTTGTAATAGCACCACTTAAGAGAAGATTATGTAGTAATGTAAACATAGATGCGAACATAACAACAAAGAATTGCTGAAACCGGTCATCTATATGAATAAATGATTTCAGTGATCTTGGTAATTGAAAATTTAATCAGTGTTCATGCATCCAAGTTGCTAACAAAAATAATATACAGAAGGATGGAAAAGAAAACTGAGTTTGTGTTAGACGACGATCGGTTTCACTTTAAGGAAGGTAAAGGCACCAGAGAGGTAATTCTGATGTTGGGGTTCATAATGGAAACAATACTAAAGAAACAGCAAGACACGTTCATTGGACTGTCGACCCGGAAAAAAAGCATTCGACGGTGTAAACCGGTGTAAGATCTTCGAGATTCTGCGACAAGTACAAGTAAGCAATAGGGAAAGAAGGGTAATCTACAATATTCACAAGAGCAAACACGGAACAATAAGAATGGAACACCAAGAACGAAATGCTCGGATTAAAAAGGGTGTAAGACAGAGATGTCGTCTTTCGCCCTTACTTTTCAGTCTATGCATAAAAGAGATAATGACGAAACTAAAAGAAATGTTCAAAAGTGGAATTTAGATTCAAGATCAAGGATATCAATGATAATATTAACTGATGACATTACTATCCATAGCGAAAGTGAAGAAGAGTTACAAGATATGCTGAATGGAATGCATTGCCTGTTGAGTACAGATTCTGGATCGAAAGCAAACCGAAAAAATACGAAAGTTATGAGAGGCAGCAGAAATGAGAACAGCGAGAAACCTAGCATCACTGTTAGTGATCACGAAGTAGACGAAGTAAATAATTTTATTTCCTAGGCAGTAAATAATCCATGACGGACGGAGCAAGGATGACATAAAAGGCAGAGGTTCTCTGCAGGAATATATGGAAAACACTGAGAAGAAGGAGAAATAAGACGGTACGACATCTTTTAAGACATGAGGTACGTCCATGCTAGTTGAGGGAGCTGTAGATGGTAAAAACTTTATAGGAAAAAGAGACTATAGTGTCGGACCGCAGCATACTTGTCGGAAGACATGAAAAGACGAAGGAGGCGGAGTACTTCATCGTGTACCAGTGCTGCAGTCATGTACCAACAAACAAAAAGAAAAATAATATATGTCTTTATTTTTTTGAGATAACCAAACCTCTACGAATACTCTGATAATAAGTGAATCGTTGTTGTAGATTTGGTGAAAGTTTAGCAACAATACATACGATGTATCAGAGTGATTTACTTCAACATAGTTAATTTTACAAACTCAATTTCATTCCAAAGTGACATTCTATTCCCTTTTAGAGGCGGCATAAAAACTAAGTATGAATGAAGTTGGATTTCCGCTACAGAGAAACGGGGTAGGTCTCGTGGAACATACACACTCATGATCACTAGTAGATGCTGATTGCATTTACGATCAGAATACTGCCCGCAGCCACTACCAGTGAAACATCTAACACCGTTTGCATCTTTATTGTCTACAGGCCCGGATTCAAGCTAAACACACTTTCACACAGTTGGCTGAATATATCGTCCTAAAACAACGACAAAAATGTTATGCATGTGACTTAAGCAATTTCTTGCTTATTCACGTTCCTACTTTTAATGTAAACACGAAACCGCTCTTGAGAGTAATAAATATATACAGCAAAGCTGGCAAAATCTTTATTGTTCTTGTTTTTCAGTGTCTGATTACCGATACTGTACCGAACGTCGACCAACCATTCACCAGTTATTGTTGATGCTCTGATTGGATGTTAGACACCGTTATTATTAGGTCTAAGGAATTCTACGTCCGGCGTCTTGCTTTGTGTTTCCCATGGTTTTGCCACAATATTTCAAGTGACTTGGTGCAGCTACAAACAGGTTACGGCCACCGTCTCACCTACTAGCTGTAGTTTGGCAGTTATCATACTATACTGATATAAATTTATGAATAATCATTCTTAATTTAATGACAGACTCGTGATAATACACCTATACTTTCCCAGTGCTCAGTTATCGTACTGTATTATTATAAAACTATGAATAACCATTCTTCATTTACTTACATACTATTTGATAATAATAAACTGTCGATTTCTCGTATGTAATTTTCAGAAGAGTGGTTTTGAGAGGGAGCAAGTCCCAAGAGTGGCCAACTTAGGAGTGAACGTGTTTCGCTGTTTGCATCACAGTTAAGGGCGGCATAGATGTTCGTTTAATTGTTGGGGGGGGGGGGATATTCCTCTGATCATAACCGTGAGGATCTATCGTATATGAGCGATTTTTTTTGTCTTTCAATCTAAGTAAAGATGGATGACCTCTTCGATAAATATTCAGCTTTACCAGTTTCCGGCCTCTCAATTAGAACAATTATAGACTCTTGCAGGTGAAATGATGAACATAAAATACTTAAATTATGGCGGCAAGCCAAGATTAAATTTGCACCGTACTATCCAGTGTCAAGTACTATCATGAGTGTTAACTATTAGGTTTCCTGCTTATTAGGTGTAAATCGTTATGTCGCGTTGCTCATTGTGAATAACAGATGGCGATTGAAACACTTGCGTTGGAGTCTGTGAGAGGAGTGATTAGCCCCAGCGGTCTAGGGCGCTGCAGTCATGGACTGTGCGGCTGATCCCGGCGGAGGTTCAGGTCCTCCCTCGGGCATGGGTGTGTGTGTTTGTCCTTAGGATAATTTAGGTTAAGTAGTGTGTAAGCTTAGGGACTGATGACCTTAGCAGTTAAGTCCCATAAGATTTCACACACATTGAACATATTTTTGAGTGATTAGCAGTGGGTGAATTGTGGTTGCAGTACCCCTCCGTTTACTGAGCAGCAGCTTCGTGGCAAAGGTTAATAACATACTATCAAAAGCATTGTTTTCTATCTGTAACAAGTATTTTTGACACCCTTGATGCGATCACTTTTAACACGTAAGCGCGACGTAAGTGTCTGAGATTTGTGCACAGTCATACGTTTATGCAGTCACTTTCGTATTAGTTTTCTGTGAATTATCGACTGGTATTGGTTAACGCCTTGAAATATCGACTTAACGTCGGCAGTTCGCATAACAAAGAACAGCTGTGAGAGATAACAGCTGCAGAAAAGTTGCTGGCTGCCACAGAGAGGAACAAGCATCGTCCTGCCGTACATAATACATGAGTTCGGTGTTAATTTGAGGCCGCCACTAATGACTGATGCTACGGCTGTTACCTTCTACAATGACCCCTTTTTCACCACAAAAAAGGAAATTTTAACAATTTCTTTCTGAATATTGAATGCATTGCAAAGATGTAATTGTCACCATAATTTCCGACGACTGGCGCGTCTTGCCGTTATTCAATGATTCCATTTGTATCATGCAATCAACCTTCAC
Source organism: Schistocerca cancellata (assembly GCF_023864275.1). Taxonomy (NCBI): domain Eukaryota; kingdom Metazoa; phylum Arthropoda; class Insecta; order Orthoptera; family Acrididae; genus Schistocerca; species Schistocerca cancellata. Next base: position 124,126,507 of record NC_064631.1, read on the forward strand.
AACACTGTCGAGAGACAATTGCCCCAGTTCTACGAACAGCCAAGTACCACCGTAGCTGAGATGAGGCTGCATCAGTCGCGACCGCGTGTGTGTATGTGTGTGTGTGTGTTTTACCAGTTCTTGGAACTTCCTCAAACGTAAGTTTCTCTAATGTCATTTGCAATGGAAAGAGAACACCAAGGTACATATTTATGAATCCAAATCTCATATACCTGGGGGCAAGGGGGGCGTAGCGTCCCCTAGCTCTTAGAGAATGGAAAATATATAGTGCAGCCAGATCGTGTTCTTTCAAAAAAACGATTTAAAGTCGTCATTACGTAGGTTTTTAACAGTGTCAAGCTAAACAGAAAAATGATCCTTGAAAGATTATCACGTTTTAGTAGGAGAAGTGTTACTTGTTTCAATATTTCGTGTTTCTGATCCTGAAGGTTTACTTCACGCCCAAAATTCATGTAAATATGATTCTTTCTGATGCAACACGCACCACTGGTTTCAGACTACTCTAGAGACTGTTCCTGGTGTCATTGTCATAAGAAAAAGAAAATTTATTACTAGAAGTAAAAGAAAGCTGGTGCTGGTACGGCTGGTGGTTTGCTAGGAATTATTTCACGTACATGATAACTGCAGACTGTTGCTTCTAGGGAGTTATGACTTACCATGAGGCGACGATAGAGCACTCGCACCTCCTCGAGCGGCGGGTAGCTCTCGACCTGCCAGGTGAGGTTGTAGCTGTCCCAGGAACGGCCGAACGGCGAACTGCGGTACTGGGCCGGGCCCGGCCTCCCTGCAGACACACGGAACAGGTGGAATAACACCACACCACGCCTCCACCACCTGTTGAATCCCGTGTTGTTCTTCGCGCCCTCAAAGCCCCTCCTTTGTTTTCAGAAAGAATTAGGGCGTGAGCGCTGTTCTCCGAAAAAAACGTCTGTCGTGGCGTTTGAGATAGCTTTGGTTTGTGGGTTCCCGTTGCCTGCCTCTCGAATCACTGCCGTACTTAGCCGGCAGGGCTTTCTAAGATTAGCAGTAGCAAGAAGACTGTGGGGCTGAGGGTATTTTGCGCCCACCATTTGAAAATACTGTAATCTAATCAGTAACATTACTTTTTTAATTTTTGAAATGGCTCTGAGCACTATGGGACTTAACATCTATGGTCATCAGTCCCCTAGAACTTAGAACTACTTACACCTAACTAACCTAAGGGCATCACACACATCCATGCCCGAGGCAGGATTGAACCTGCGACCGTAGTGGTCACGCGGTACCATACTGAAGCGCCTAGAACCGCACGGCCACACCGGCCAGCTTTGAGTTTTGAAAAATTTTATTGGTTTTAATGCATTCTTCTACCAGATTCCATAAATGTTTTAAATTTCTCAGTTGTATGCAACAGAAAAATTGAGGTCTCAATAGTAGATGTCATATTCGAAAATGAATCTCATACTCAATATTTTCAGACTCAGGACCTCGCTTAGACTTCAGTATCTCTTTAAGAGGTATATTGTGACTAAAAGTCAACATCAATTAAGGAAATTAACTTTGTTTAATTTTTTGTGTTTCTACAGGCAGACTTGTAGGCCGGCGGCTGTGACCAAGCGGTTCTAGGTGCTTCAGTCCGGAACCACTCGTCTGCTACGGTTGCAGGTTCGCATTCTGCCTCGTTCATGGATGTGTCTGATGTCCTTAGGTCAGTTACGTTTAAATGGTTCTAAGTCTAGGGGACTGATGACCTCAGATGTGAAATCCCATAGTGCTCAGAGCCATTTCAGCCTTTCTTTCTTTTTTTTTTATTTTGCAAACTTGCAGAGGGAACTGAATAGACAACATTTTGAACTGGAATCCACGTCCAGAAACGTACCGTTTCCGTGCTGCAGCAGATCAACATGGTTGAGTACAAGTTTGTAGAATACACCGTCATGATCCTTCTATGTGGCGAAGCTCACGGTAATCGAAGAGCTGCTCGTCGCTTTTATCAAGATCGTTATCAACACCCGCCCGACTCCATTGCATCCGCTTTTCGCCATAATCAGCAACGGTTTCTTGAAAGGGATCCCTTCATCCTCTGTTGTGTTCCGAGGAGAGGGAGAGCACTCGAATAGAAAAAGGTCGTTCTGCAAGAAGATAATCCGTCTAAGAGTACACGAGCACTTGTGCGTACAATGGATGTTGCTCCCAGCACCGTATGGTACGTTCTGCGCGACCAACAACTACCTCCACACCACCTCCAACGGGTACAGTCACTAACGCCAGCCCATTTTGCACCATACGTTGGGTTTGTACACAGCTCTTGCGCCGCTGCATCAGCGAGCCCTAACTATTTCCATGGCGCAATCTGTTCACAGATGAATGTAAATTTACTAAGGGTTGTGTTTTCAGTTCTTGAAAAAGTGATGTCTGGGTAGACGAAAACCCACATGCCACGCATCCCAATACAGATTTGGTAGAAAAGTTTGGGCATGTACTTTGGATGGTCATGTGATGGGACTGTACATACCTCCTCCCATGCCCGTGAGTCCCATCTAGTTCACCTTTCTACAGCCAGTATGGGGCACTGGATGTCTATCAAGGCATGTAGTTTCAGCGTGACGGCACATACGCTCACTTTTCACGTCATGTTCGGGAACATTCAGACCATTGATTCGGGCACACATGGATAGGCAGAGGTGGCCAAATCGCGTGGTCTCTACGATAATTGGATTTTACTCCATTGGACTATTTCCTTCGGGGTCGAATGAAGTTTGGTCTATGACACTCCTGTAGAGACAGTAGAAGATCTGGTAGCACGAGTTATGGTCGGTGCAGGGCAGACTGCAGAGACACCAGCTTTGATAGAGGATGTATACCACAACATTATTCGTAGGTACAATATGTGTGTCGAACTTGGTGATTGCCACATCTAACCTTACTTGTAGTCGATCAAAATACTAACCCTCCTTTGAAAAGGAAAAAAAAACGGTTGAAGTTTAACTGTAAACAAGAGCGTTTGTGAAAACTGATAAAGTTTCTGTTGTGTCTAGACAAGACAGCCTAGACACAATGAGAGGAAGCCGAAAGGCACGCGCTTGAACTCACGCAGGCTGGCGTGAGGTCTGAAACAGGATACGTAATGAATGCTATAAAGAAAAGTACGTGGCTTCTGGAATACTTAACTTTAATCCACATTTGTAGAACATCGCTCTTGATGATACATTAATAGAATCTCAATATAACTTGAATACGGCGCCTTGCTAGGTCGTAGCAAATGTAGCTGAAGGCTATGCTAACTATCGTCTCGGCAAATGAGAGCGTAGTTGTCAGTGAACCGTTCCTTGCAAAGTCGGCTGCACATCTGGGACGAGTGCTAGTACGTCTCTCTAGATCTGCCGTGTGGTGGCGCTCGGTCTGCAATTAGTGATAGTAGCGACACACGGGTCCGACGTATACTAGCGGACCGCGGCCGATTTAAAAGCTACCACCTAGCAAGTGTGGTGTCTGGCGGTGACACCACAGTTTCCTTTTTGTTTCTTTGATTATTAATAAGTGGAATTGTAAAACAGGTCACGTACTGGGGCAAGCCCACCAAATAAACTACTGGTAAAATTGGTGGTGCTGCCGACATGTATTAAAATGGTTGCAGCACGGAAACGTTTCCTGGCATGGGTTCCTATTGGAAATATTATTTACTCAGTCCCCTCCAGAAGTGCTAGAGGTCTGCACGGGGAATTTTAGATTATCCTGTATATTACCCTGTCCCCATTAGTAGTACACGTTATTGAAATTGCGTTGATATTTTTAAGAGTGTATTGAGAGGTATTTCTGGACTCTTTTTACACCTATTTAAAAATTATCTTGGTAATATAAGTCAACAACAATCAACGAATTTTAATTTTTTATGGTGGGCATAAAGTAACCCCGTCCCTTGGTGATGCACGTTATGTAAAATGCGTTGGTGTAGCTAGGGTTAAGCCTGGAAATGAATTCAGAAAAGTGGAACTGAATTACGGCTGTTGACAAAGTCAACAAATGTCAATTATACGGCATTCTAGATCCGCTCGGTATAAATTGCCTTGTCTCACAGCTGCCAGCCCTAGCGATCTGTTGTTTGGTTCAAAGCTTGTTACTGAAATGCATCCTAGTAACCGTGGTGCCAAATCTTGCACTTGAGCTGTGTCCGTGTTGCTACAGCCATTTTGTATCACATTTGCGTGTGAGCATCTTTTAAATGCGCTTTCATAAATTCTTCACGTTACGTGTGATATTTTTATCACAATAGATGACTGGCACGTAAACTAAGAAGACAATAATACATAAGACGGTCCCACTGCACCGCCGTTCCAGCCCGGAAGTTGATGTGGTCTTTTCCCTCTCCCTGCAAAACCTCTCAGAGGTAAATACTATATGTATAAGACTTAGTGACTCCCGCTGCCCTTGTTCCATTCCGCAGAAGTGGGAAGAGATCGATAGGCCTCGTTTGCTTCTCACTGCTGCAAGTGTTTGCGTATTTGAAATCTTCAACAGGTTTAAATTAAATTCGTATTCATTATTATATATAAGTACCAGGTCTGAACGTGAGGGAATTAGCAAGGTGCTTTCCCCTAAACCTTGTCACATCCATGTGACATTTAAACCATAGCACATGATCGTCATGAAACATAAGTTACCAGCCATGCTGTAACTGTTTTCTCCTGTGACTGCGACCCCCTGAGCAAGGCTTTGCGATTCAACGGGGGTTCGCGACCCACCCGCTGTAAAACACTGATGTACAGAATTACGTTATGATTGAGGCAAGAACTGAGAGCGCAATAGAAAGCAAAGTGCTGTCCTTGCCATTGTGTTATCGACGTTCAGCGGAGGGGCACAGTAATGTGGGAATACCCAGTACTGCCGGCAGAAACTTCGTAGTACCGTTGAATGTCTTTAATGGGTTCCGTAGCGGAAGCTACTGAGTGCACTTCAAAGACAAAGGGAACAGTTATGGACGTCCATTGCCTTTCAATAATTCTCTCTCACTCGCACTAGGTTCATGGACTGTCTGGGTGGCACGGTTCGTAGGAAACGTAAGTGATAAAGGTTCCGGAGATTAGAAATTATGTTCTACGATAATTACGCGAGTAAAACGGCGGTGTTGCGGAAGACTCAGTTACTTGGCGTTTGGAGACCCACGGTTGACATTCCTATTTCTCCTCATCGCATCTAGGACTGTGATACGTGTAGGAACTGAAACGTTTCATACTAAAATAGTCGTACAGCGAATATTGGATAAGAGGTCTGCACACTAAATCCATCTTGTTGCTAAATCTCTTTCATTGTTACATGCTTCATGTAGAGTGGCATGGGCATACCTTGTATTAAGATAACACATGAGGAAATTAAGCCGGCATTTAAAATGTAAGCGTTAATTCCCGTTGTAATGATTTCTATATGCCTAATGGGTTGAGGATTCATTTTTAACGCCCTTTTACTGCTCGTTTTCAACCTAGACAAGTATTGAGGGGCCAAACTTTGTCTTTTTGATCACAGATTTAATTCTTTCGAAAAAAACTCTGAGTCACATTAAGGTTTCTTTTCTTTTCGGGTGAACCTCTGAGAGTGCGCTCCGTATCGCTCCTTCTAGAGCTGTGTGTATATCTGACGAAATAAGCAATGCCTCGGAGTATGGATTAAAGAGTTTTTACTTTTTTCGCAAATGAACATACTAGAATGAAATTGTTGTGTATGTCTACGTCCGTTGTAGTATGATTTACAATAGTTGGCAACTGACAGACAAGTACCAATGTAGCGACCAAATAGATTCATACGCACTGTACATCTCCTCCCTGTCACGAAATATGTCGAAAATTTATTTTTAACATCAGTTAGGGCCGAAAATTTTTTTTAACGAATGAAACCGGGAAAAAATTTCAGACCCGTTACTTCATACCTGGAAAATTACAGGACCCTGAAAAACTTGTACATTTATTTTCGTTGATTATCAAAATACTTTGTTTCCCTGTAGGTTGTTCCAAAGTTTTGTACCGTATTGCGTCTGCTATGTATATGATAGGCGGGAGGCAAAGGTGCGCACTTAACACTTTTCTGTTTTTCCCTCCTGATTTTCTGGTTACATGATAATGAAAATTGTGCACAATGCGCCTAGGATCTACTTCACATAGTACCATAAGTTCAAGATTGATTATATGATGTATAAAATTTACATTTAACAAAATGTTACATATGAATAAAATGGATCTTTTTCCCAGGCCTGTGGTAAACATCCTATGAGTAAGGGCTAAAATACCACACAAAAATAAATTATTATAAATGTATCAGAGTAAAGGAGAAGTACAGCATTTGTCAGGTGATGCCATTATTAACTTGTATAACGTTTTACTATAGCAAAATCATCACTATCATGTCGACCATCATCGTCATCATTGCCTCCATCGTCATCATCGTGTTATACATCAAAACATGACCCTAACATATCACTAATTTAGATATAAAATACTTTAACACAAGGAAACACATTGTAAGAGTATAATCATTAGTAGTTTACCCATTACACTCTATATTCTAGTTTCATCTACATTGTAGACTCGATGGGGGTGGCAAGTTATAGTTAGACAGCAAAGTTTCCAAGTCGCTGAAAAAAAAATTCATTTGTGCGTTATTGAACCGCATTATCCTCCCGACATTGATTTTCTCCGGTTGTCTCAGCGATGAATGAGCGAACCCAGTATTCTCCGGCCACTTTGTTTCTTTACGAAACAGGTGGTTTGCTTTAGGTAGACTGATAAGCTAATGTCGAAAGGCCACAGAACATAGAATCCAGACTGATACAGTGTTTAACCAAATATGTTTCCTCTGCGTCAAAAAAATATTCTCTTACAACAGTCTAATGATGCCACTCCATGGGATGCTTTAAGTCTTTTACGTAAGAGATTATTTCATTACATCCAAGCCTCTTAGCTACCTTTCTAAGGGAAGATCTATTAGCTTCTTGACCTCCATTAACGTTTTCGAAGGCAACGGCGTGGAGGACGTTTCTCTCTCATAGTCTCCGTCAAATGAAGCTGAACTGGTCTTATTACTACTGAATAATTCGATGTGAAGTAGTGACCTTTAAGTTAAGGTATGTTCAGTATTAAAACCGAAGAAAGAAAAGACAAACGTTATGGGGCAAAGGTATTCTAGTGGACATTTGTCCCAGATAGTTCGTAGGATCTTTTCCCCGTGACGCTGATTTTGGAACTTCTAGTATCAGCTACCAGCTAAGCCAACTTGTTAAACTAACAACTAAGCTTAAGGCTTGAGTTGGTCTATGCACTTCTACAGGGCTGTCTTTAGTAGAGGGTGCCTCAAGGCGCAGGCACCTAAGAGCTACAAGCCTGGCGCCTTATACCACTTGTAATACGCCAGTCTTGAAAATTATTGAACAAACATTCATGACACCTGAAAAAATACAGGCATCAATATTGTTTACAAATACATCTCACGGAGCTTTCGGCAGAGTTGCGATTCGGGAAGGGCAAATACAAGTGGCACAAAATAAATCGGTTGGCGTAGGTGGGTAGCGGAGTGAAGGGAACAACTTCACTGCCGTTGCGGAGAGGGGAGACGTGCCACAGAAAGTGTTAACGTAACACATGCTCGGCGTTGCCAGCACAAATCTCAACATGTAAGTTAACCATGTAGTAATGATACTTTAACTTCTAGCCCCCTGCCTTTGGAAATAATCGAAAAAAAAAACAAGTAATTCTGCTTGTGGGTCACAGATCTCATCACTGGTTGTGAAGTGTGCCAAACATACCACTGAAACGGACTTTCCTTTAGCACTGTATAAACTAGAGTTTCAGCTGGTGAGAGTCATTCTGGAACGAATGATGTATTGCGTCCGCACTTTTCGCCTTATTACTGTGCGACAAATGTTAACATCTACATCTACGTGATAACTCTGCTATTCACGATAAAGTGCCTGGAAGACGGTTCAATGAACCACCTCCAACTGTCTTTTTACCATTCCACTCTCGAACTGCGCTCGGAAAAAACGAGCACATAAATTATTCTGTGCGAGACCTGATTTCCCTTATTTTATCTTGATGATCATTTCTCCCCATGTAGGTGTGTGCCCACAGAATGTTTTCGCAATCGGAGGAGAGAACTGGTGATTGAAATTTCATGAGAAGATACCGTCGCCTTTGTTTTAATGATTGCCACTCCAATTCACGTATCATGCCTGTGGCACTATCTCCCCCATTTCGCGATAGTACAAAACGTGGTGCCCTTCTTTGAACTTTTACGACGTCATCCGTCGGCCCCACCAGATGCGGATCCCACACCGCACAGCAATACTCCAGAATAGGTCGGACAAGCGTGGTGTAAGCAGTCCATTTAGCAGACCTGTTGCACCTTCTAAGTGTATTGCCAATCAATAGCAGTCTTTGGTTTGCTCTACTCACAACATTATCTATATGATAGTTCCAATTTAGGTTATTTGAAATTGTAATCCCTAAGTATTTAGCTGAATTTACAGCCTTCAGATTTGTGTGAATTATCGCGTAATCGAAATTTAGCGGATTTAATTTAGTACCCATGTGAATAACTTTGCACTTTTCTTTATTCAGGGTCTGTTGCCACTTTTCGCACCGTACAGATATCTAAATCATTTTGCAATTCGTTTAGGTCATCTGATGATTTTACAAGATGGTAAATGACGGCATCATCTGCAAACAATCTAACAGGGCTACTCAGATTGTCTCCTATGCCGTTAATATAGATCAGGAACAATAGAGGGCCTATAACACTTCCTTGGGGAACACCGGGTATTACTTCCGTTTTACTCAATGACTTTCCGTCTATTACTACGAACTGTGACCCTTCTGACAGGCAGGCACTTTGGTTAGAAGGCGCTTGTGAGGAACGGTGTCGAAAGCTTTCTACAAGTCTAAAAATATGAAATCAGTTTGACATCCCCTGTCGATAACATTCATTACTTCATGAGTATAAAGAACTAGTTGTGTTTCACAAGAACGATTTTTTCTGAATCCGTGCTGACGGTGTGTCAATAAATCGTTTTCTTCGAGGTAATTCACAATGTTCGAACACAGTATATGTTTCAAAACCCTACTGCAAATCGACGTTAGTGATATGGGCCTGTAATTAAGTGGATTAGTCCTATTTCCTTTTTTGTGTATTGGTGTAATGTTATGTTCCCCTACAAAAGTTAAGCATTTTAATGCGATACCCAACACCGCGAAAACAACAGAAACTAAACCAATAACTGACAACAACATTCCTTGTCACGCAACTCTAACAAGGTGGAGCAGTGTGCTCCTCGAGGCCTACGCGAAAGACAGGTCACGCAGAGTACATCACGAAGGTAGGCCTGAGCTCGCTCGCTCGCTTAACTCCGGAGACAAAACGCGTTTTTAAACCTGGGAGTGTACGTTCTAACGAGAAATGCATCTTCTACTGGAATCTAGTATTATAAAGTGTTACCGACTGCTACTCGTACTCAAAATGGCTCTGAGCACTATGGACTTAACTTCTGAGGTCATCAGTCCCCTAGAACTTAGAACTACTTAAACCTAACTAACCTAAGTACATCACACACGTCCATGCCCGATGCAGGATTCGAACCTGCGACCGTAGAGGTCACGCGGTTCTAGACTGTAGCGCATAGAACCGCTCGGCCACTCCAGCCGGCCGCTACTCGTACAACAAATTCTCGACATAAATGGTGTAACAGCTTATTTGTAGCAATTAGTCCCTTCTGCATAACAGTCGTCATTTCGTTCAAGATGTGGTGCCTTATGTAGCTGATAATCATTTTGACATGATTTTAATTTTATTGTACCCTGTACAGCCCTAAAAATGATTGAGGTTCCTACACACTTTCTATCATTGTACGACTAATAACAGTAAGATTCCGCGATAGTGGATTCCAGTAGAAGATGCAGTTATCGTTTGTACATACACACCTAGTTACGAGTTAACAGCTGTAGAAGCGCAGTTCGTCTGCTGAGATGAGCGAGCGAGCTCGGCCTACCTCCGCGGCCTGTCTTTCTCGTACGCCTCGGTGCTTCTATGGTGACCTCATGCGCAGAAAGACAAACAGTTTCGCGGTCTACGCATGCCATTTGATCTCCGCTGAAATAGAAAACAAACACAGGCGGCACCGTCAGAGAGAATGTGCAGCTACGTTGTTAATCACCTGTTGAAATTTGGACTGCATAGTTCGATTGTATCTACTTATGTACTTTATACGGAATGAAACTTGCTGAATTCGTGTGATGGAATGTTAATTTTGTGGAAGGAGTTTGTGTAAAACTGTTGTTTCGTGGAAATTAACTGCACGTTGCCAAGGCGAGTCTGTTATAATTTGAAAGATTAAGTGTCACCGTATCAGCGAGGTGTAGAAATACAACATAGATTATTTTATTACTTTGCACAGTCCCTTATAATAACTGTGGGTTTTATTTATAATCTGTGTGGAATATTTTATCATATTTCGGTTAGTTGTTATTGGTAGATGTCAGAATTTGCTGGAGGTAAAAAGAAACTATCGGGTACTCAAAATAAAATAAAAACAAGAAAACTGGAGAAAGAAGAAGGATTTAAACAGCTGACTAGCCCGACTGACAGTTTTTCGACCCCGTAAGTTCATTTTAGAGGTAGTTATCTCCAAGACACACTGTGTGTTATGTGTGTAGGATCTGGATACATTTGTTTCTGGTCGGCTATCAACGACAGCTTGATAGGTAGAGAGAAATTTTTGGTGATTTTCCATTTAAGGGAAATAAATATGGCCCGTGTGTGCCTTTTTTTTTTATTGCGATTAGCGCCCCGTCTGCGACAGTTCATCACGTGTTCCATGGATCATTTTGCAATTTAGTAATTCCTATCCATCACCTTTTACACACTGCAGTAAAAGAAATTCTTCAGAGGAATAGAAGGAGTTGTCAAGGAGATACATTCTCAGTTTGTTATCAAATTTCACTCTGCTGTTTATCAGACGCTTTATATCACTAGGTAAGTGATCAAAAATTTTTGTTGCAGCGCTGTGCTCCCCTCTGTGCCCTAAAGACCACTTTGATGTGGTGTAATGAATGTCATTTTTCCTTATGGTTTTGTAATTACGTAATTACGTACCTCGTTGTTTCTTTTGAACGGTAGTGTACTATTTACAATAAACTTCATGAGGGAATAAATATATTGTGAAGCAATAGTAAGAGGGCCTAACTCCTGAAACAGATGTCTACAAGATCATCGTGGGTAGGCACTACACATTATTCTTACAACACGTTTTTGTGCATGAAGACTTCTTTTCTTAAAAATGAGTTATCCCAAAACACTATTACATATTAAGATATTGAATGAAAATGTGGAAAATATGCCAATTTACTAATGTGTCTACCCAAAGATTTGTAGTGAATCTATGCACAACTGTGGCTGAACTAAGTTGTTTTAGGAGTACCAAATGGCGCTTTTTTTCAATTTAAATTCTAATCAATATGGACCCCTAACAATTTTGAAGTTTCCACTCTATTTCTTATTACCTCATCATGTGTTACACTTATCGTTAGTGTAGTAACTCTAGATGTGCAGAACTGAATTTATTGTGTTTTTTTTAAAACTGAGGGTGAGACCATTGGCAGAATACCAGTCAATGATACTTTTAAGAACTTCCTTTACCATTCCTTCTGTTTCTGAATGTCTGCTTGATTTATTTACAAGATTAGTATCATCTGCCAAAATAACTAATTCTACCTGTTGTATACCAGACGAAAGACTGTTTACATAAATGAGTAATAGTAGTGGACATAAGAATGAACCTTGGGCAACCCCATACGTGATTTCTCCCCTGTCAGAATTAGGTCCCTGCTGAAATAGTAAGTACAACTTTGTGTATTCTTTTGGTTAGATTTGACGTTATCCATTAGTTGGCTATACCATCAATCCCGTAAAACGTCAATTTGTCTAGGAGAACCTTGTGATTCAAACAGTCAAATATCTTAGAAAGGTCGCTGAAAATAGCAACTGGCGTAATTTTACTGTTTACTGCTTTTAAGATCTAGTGGCTGAACATTTAAATGGCATTGTCAGTAGAGCAATCCTTCTGACACACAAAACGTTATTTCCGATGTGTACTATTCTACCTAAGATGAAACGGCATTCTAGAAAACATTATCTTCAAAAATTGTTGGCGAATTATATTTCTTATTAATAAGTGTTACTGCTTTATATGTTTAATCACAATGAAACAATAACACTTTGTATTTTAAAACAGGTGTGGACGAGGGCGCTAACCGTAATATGAAAAGGACGCATATGCCCAGGCGCAATTTTTATTTCCTTGAATTGGAAAATTACCAAGGAAGTTTAACAAAAAGCTAATTATTCAATATAATATTACGCCTAGGTAATTTGGTAGCACGCTTGCCAAAGGATACATCTCGATCTCTCGACAGTCGTGGTGCGAGATATCGATTGTTTCTCAACGCGCGCTAGGTTATCTACTCTCCCGGGCGATGTCGATGTGTTTCACATAAAAACTTATTCTAATCAAACATATGTTGTAGTAACACTTTTTAATGCGAGGGTGTTAATTCTGATGTAAAACAGATGCTTACGAGCAGGTGCGGTTCTTTCTGCCACGGTGGAGTTCACATAAAGGCCATAACAAATAAGTAAGCGCAGCGTACACACAACACTAAGTAAAAAGAAGAAGCTATCGGTAGTGGTAGCCTGCTAACGTTATCGAGTATCTAATACCGTACCGGCTTCAAGGCGAAATCCAGCGAGGGTCCATAGTGCCATCTGCCTTTATTATATTTTCATGAGACTAATGCAATACGAATTTTATTTTCATTAAATGCAGCCGAAAAGGCCATTTGTTATAGATAAATCGTTGGCGGTGCAGGTCGGAAAGTGCTACTTCACAAATGTAAACGTAAACACTCAAGTCTGTATGTGATAAGATTTTACGCTTTTGCACTAAAACGGCTTAGTACTTAATTGAGAACTAAAGAGATTTATAAGTTTGACTGAAGTGTCTACTTACTTATCGAAATTATTCTCTCAGACATAAACATCTGAAACGTCCGTTTGGATCTCTACGAAAGAGTTGCAAGCGTATATTGCGTAAATTCCCATTCTCTGCAATCTTTAAATGAAATTCTGGAATTTTTATAGATGTACCTGTACTGTGTGATACCAGATACCATTTGTAACTCATTTTACAGCGACAATTCCGAATGAAGGCACTACTGTGTATCGGGTTTGCGTCTACAGTAAAGATAGAGCCTTAAAAAGTTTCGTCACAGGCATCATGTGACGCAAGAGAAGCTTTTTTTGCAGGCTTTCAAACTACTTTACTTTCATTTTCGATTTTTGTTCTAAATACGTACAGTTATCAGGGAAAAAAGTTGATCAAGGGCATAAAATAATCTAAATAACCATTTAAGATGATTTCCAGAAAAAAGCCATATACAAAATACGCAATCATATTTTGGCTACTTGCCCAAATTGTTGACTTATGGTGTTTTGCATTTTACGGACATCGTTAACATCAACTGGACAGTCACAAGAGATGCCTTCTTCAGAAGAGGCATCTCCTTTAGAAGAGACATTTACTTCAGGAGAAAAGACTCATACTTCAAATGATATTGTCTCCATTAGTGCCTCGCCTGCCGCAGATGAATTAACCGCGACCTTTGAATTTCCACTGGATACAAGATTTTCTGAAAATACTGCGAATGATCCTGCTCGCTGGCCACAAATAATACCCGATATATTAAGATTATTTTAAACGGAAAATGGACCAGTTCTGATTAAAATATCTATATATCCTGCTGATTGCAACAATACGTCGTTTAACGATACTTATTGTAGCAAAACGTTACAAAACAACGAAATTATTCGCCGTGATTGGCTTGTTTGTTCAAAAACCACAGATTCAGTAAGCTTTTTAATACAGACATCATTGCTTTTAAAGGTCAGATTGGTTTTAAATATGGGGGATATTTATAAAGAAATTTAGGAAGGCATGAAATGAGTTCAGGTCACATATTTTCCTTAAAAAATATTTAGATCTAAAAAATAACTTACTAAAAGGTCAAACAGTAGACTCTGTCAATCAACCTCAAACAGATTGCGAGCAAAAGAAGTTGAAAGGTCATTTTGGAGAGAATGATCATCAAGTTTTTGGCTGGTCAAAAGTTAGCTTTTGGAGGATCTTCTGAAAAATTATTCGAATCAGGTAAGGGAAATTTTTTAAAGGTAGTTGAATAAATTCCTAACTTTGAAAATATAGTGTCAGAACACATTCTAGGAATTCAAACCGCTCAGCAACGCTTTCTCCATTATCTTGACCATAATATACAAAACGAATTAATTAATTTACTTTCTGAAAAAATTAAAACTACTATAGTTGATCTTTTAAAACAGTCTTAATGCTATTGTGTGATTCTAGATTGCAGCCTGACATTTCACACATAGAACGACTTACGGTTATGGCACGCTTCGTTTATTTTAACCTGTCAACAAAACTTACTGAAATAAATTTTTTTTAGCTACTACACGAAGGTTATAAACTTATTTGTTGGATTTCTTAATATCATGAAATACTGAACTAGAAGATTTAGGAGGCTGAGAATATGATAATGGGGAAAACATGTGACGGAAAAATATAGGCCTCCAGAAGAAAATGAGAAATAAATCCTCTTGATTTTTGACGTTCCATGTGCGGCTCATACTCTCAGTTTGGTAGTAAAGGAGGGCGCCAGAAACTCATTGCAAATCTCAATTTTTATTATATTGGTCAGGAAATATACTTTTTTTTTTCACATCAGCTTCACGTCGGGATGACATTAAGAATCAAATACCTATTTCGACATTAAAGCCTCTTTCAAACACGCGATGGGAATGTGGAATTGATCCTTTAAGAGACCTTCGCTTAAATATGGATAAAATTTACGATGCATTATACTCTTTTATTGTCAGTGATAACTACGACAGTGACGCAAGAAACATGGCTAGTTCATAGACGTCAAAACCAAATATTTAAAGGTTCATACAGTCAGTTGTAATATGGTAAAAGGTTTTATCAAATATTAATACTGGAAGCAAAACTCTGCAAAGGCCAGACGCTATTCTTTCATAGGCAGTCCAAACGATCGATCTGGTCAAAAAAGATTTAGGCGTATACCACATAGACAGTGCATTTGGGAAACTACTAGTTGATTCAGATTTAACTGCTGAAGATTTAGAATGTCAACCTGAATTCACAGTAACTGCTGTCCACGTCCTCGAAAACGATATTTTAATCACAAAGCTGTGGGCGACACTATATTAGACACAAAAACGAAAATTAAAATAAATTTTTATTTTATTGTTACTTGTCACAATGATGTTACAATTAAATGAAAAATCCGATTTGTTAACAGAACAGAACAAGTTTTCATTTTTGTAAAACATTGAAAGGTAGAGGGAACTGGAGAGACACCTAAGAAAAACACAATGTCTCAACCAATATTTATTCCAGTAATTTAATATTTGTGTTTCCAAATGTTTCATCATCTTTAAGCACATACACTATGCGATCAAAAGTATCCGGACTGACCAAAAGACATACATTTTTCATATTAGTTGCATTGTGCTACCACCTACATACAAGTACTCCATGTCAGCGACCCCGGAAGTCACTAGACATCGTGAGAGAGCATAATGGGGTGCTCTGCGGAACTCACGGACTTCGAACGTGGTCAGGTGATTGGGTGTCTCTTGTGTCATATGTCTGTATGCGAGAATTCCACACACTTAAAAATCCATAGGTTCACTGTTTCCGATGCGATATTGAAGTGGAAACGTGAAGGGACACGTACGGCGTACAGAGGCCGTGGTGTTATGGAGTGGTGGTGTTTGTCAGGCAGGGAACTTGCATCCCTTGTTGTTTTGCGTGGCATTCTCACAGCACAGGCCTACATTCATGTTTTAAGCACCTTCATCCTTGTCACTGTTGAAGAGCAATTCGGGGTTGGCGATTGCATCTTTCAACACGATCGAGCACCTGTTCATTATGCACGGCCGGTGACTGAGTGGTTACACGACAATAACATCCCTGTAAAGGACTGGCCTGCACAGAGTCCTGACCTGAATCCTATAGAAGACCTTTGGGATGTTTTGGAAAGCCGTCTTCGTGCCAGGCCTGACCGATCGATATCGATACCTCTCCTCAGTGCAGCACTCCGTGAAGAACGGGCTACCATTCCCCGAGAAACCTTCCAGCACCTGATTGAACGTACGCGTTCCAGAGTGGAAGCTGTTATCAAGGCTAAGACTGGGCCTACACCGTAATGAATTACAGCATTACCGATAGAGGGCGCCACGTACTTGTAACTCATTTTCAGCCAGGTGTCCTGATACATTAGATAGTGTATTTAACACTTCCTGTGAGGGTAGCAAAAGACGAAAGGTCATTTTCAAATGAAAGAATTATAAAAAACTATTTAGGATCAACCACGACCCAAGAGAGACTGAGAAATTTGGCTATCTTAAAAAAAAAAGTATCGAAGAGAAAGTAGATTTCAAAACAAACTATATCATTAAAAACTTTACTGACCCAAAAGCCAGATAAATTGAACTTCATGTTTTAAAATGTAAGAAACTTTTCCTACAGTAGGCAATAAATAAAAAAAATGGAACAACGAAATTAAATGTAGTTGGGTTTTTTTTACTTTGTTGGCAAATGGGTGAGGGGGGAGGCGTGCAGGCTAATTTTTCGCATCCCGGCGCCCAGTACCTTTAAGACGACCCTTTGCCTGTATAGCAGGTATTGCTAATTCCTTCGAATTTTTTCATAGCAGACAGCCGTCGATTACGTGGTAAATACACTCCTGGAAATGGAAAAAAGAACACATTGACACCGGTGTGTCAGACCCACCATACTTGCTCCGGACACTGCGAGAGGGCTGTACAAGCAATGATCACACGCACGGCACAGCGGACACACCAGGAACCGCGGTGTTGGCCGTCGAATGGCGCTAGCTGCGCAGCATTTGTGCACCGCCGCCGTCAGTGTCAGCCAGTTTGCCGTGGCATACGGAGCTCCATCGCAGTCTTTAACAGTGGTAGCATGCCGCGACAGCGTGGACGTGAACCGTATGTGCAGTTGACGGACTTTGAGCGAGGGCGTATAGTGGGCATGCGGGAGGCCAGGTATACGTACCGCCGAATTGCTCAACACGTGGGGCGTGAGGTCTCCACAGTACATCGATGTTGTCGCCAGTGGTCGGCGGAAGGTGCACGTGCCCGTCGACCTGGGACCGGACCGCAGCGACGCACGAATGCACGCCAAGACCGTAGGATCCTACGCAGTGCCGTAGGGGACCGCACCGCCACTTCCCAGCAAATTAGGGACACAGTTGCTCCTGGGGTATCGGCGAGGACCATTCGCAACCGTCTCCATGAAGCTGGGCTACGGTCCCGCACACCGTTAGGCCGTCTTCCGCTCACGCCCCAACATCGTGCAGCCTGCCTCCAGTGGTGTCGCGACAGGCGTGAATGGAGGGACGAATGGAGACGTGTCGTCTTCAGCGATGAGAGTCGCTTCTGCCTTGGTGCCAATGATGGTCGTATGCGTGTTTGGCGCCGTGCAGGTGAGCGCCACAATCAGGACTGCATACGACCGAGGCACACAGGGCCAACACCCGGCATCATGGTGTGGGGAGCGATCTCCTACACTGGCCGTACACCACTGGTGATCGTCGAGGGGACACTGAATAGTGCACGGTACATCCAAACCGTCATCGAACCCATCGTTCTACCATTCCTAGACCGGCAAGGGAACTTGCTGTTCCAACAGGACAATGCACGTCCGCATGTATCCCGTGCCACCCAACGTGCTCTAGAAGGTGTAAGTCAACTACCCTGGCCAGCAAGATCTCCGGATCTGTCCCCCATTAAGCATGTTTCTGACTGGATGAAGCGTCGTCTCACGCGGTCTGCGCGTCCAGCACGAACGCTGGTCCAACTTAGGCGCCAGGTGGAAATGGCATGGCAAGCCGTTCCACAGGACTACATCCAGCATCTCTACGATCGTCTCCATGGGAGAATAGCAGCCTGCATTGGTGCGAAAGGTGGATATACACTGTACTAGTGCCGACATTGTGCATGATCTGTTGCCTGTGTCTATGTGCCTGTGGTTCTGTCAGTGTGATCGTGTGATGTATCTGACCCCAGGAATGTGTCAATAAAGTTTCCCCTTCATGGGACAATGAATTCACGGTGTTCTTATTTCAATTTCCAGGAGTGTACTTTGATCGGAAGACCCTCACGTCTCGAAAACTTCAAAGCGAAAAATCTAACGCGATACACCTGTCTCTTCCACCATAAAAAAGCCTCTGTTGAAGATACAGGGCTGCCACACTACATTCACAAGTAGGAAGAACACTAGATTCGTATCTTTGCCCGTGTGTTCCTTTGCCCTCGCCATTCCTAATCTTCGGATAATCAGCATTTTATTGCAATTAAGTCAATACTTAACTCGCAAAAAAGATAAAGAAAAAAAATGTAGAAGTTCTGAAATTCTCATGTAGTATTGTTTGCAGCGTTTCTAAGCGTGTGATAAATCTCTTTCTAGTATTAATTGTGGTCGGAATATTGCTTTTTTCCTTGATGTAGACAAATTACTCGGCCTGAAGAAGTTCACTACTTGAAAGGTAGCATACACACTGCTTTGCGCAGCCGAAGCGCCAACGCAGTGCAGCTCCCATAGTTGTATCGTTGGCGTTATCGGCCCGGCGCGTTCACTGACAGATGCCAACTACCTTACATCGGATTACGGCAACACAATGAAATACTAATACACGTAAAGGTAATAAATATGCAATTTATCAGATGCAACAATATCCTATGTACGATCGCTGCAAGCACAGAAAGATTCTTAGTGTGACATCAGGATGATTTTCGTTTTGTTTGAGACAACATGGAGAACGTTGACCTACAGACTGTTGTCAATAATTTTATAATAGCTGTATGTGTTCACATAATCGCAGCCGGTGGTAAATGTAAGGACAAAATGGATAAAGTAACATAACATATTTACTTCTCGGGGGGAAATGCATGAAAGTGCGGGAGCGTGTTACCAGAGGCCTCCCAGTCATGCAAAGAAAGCTGAGCATCGCATAGCGTGGGGTCAGCATGGCCACACCGCGAAGTGGGGCTGAACCCGCGACACGAGGCAGTTGGAGGAAAGCGGAAAGACGGTGCAGTGTGGTGTTGCTCTTCATTCCATCAACGCCTGGAGACCAGGTTCAGATGACTTCATAAGGGGATGAATCACCGGGAAACTGGAAGATGGGTGAAATACGAATGTAGCCGAGGAATTTCATATTGGTCACAGCGTGTTTCACGTGAATGGGAAGCGTTCCGAACAGCTTCTAGAAGGAGAAGAGTCGGTCGATCGCCGTCAGTTACCGCACCACATAACCGCTAGATTGCGAAACACTGAAGAAAGGACCCAGATCAAGCAGAGGGGGCATTAATCAAGCATAGTATGATTAATAATGATGTTGTTAATACAAATGTAATAGAATCCTTGAAAGTAAGGTATGGGTGAAATGGGATTTTTTCGATATCTCCATTTAGGCCTAAGGTGTTATTTGACTCTGTTTGGTGGAGAAAAAATAAATGAATTGCTGCCATTGCAGCAATAATAAATGGTAGTACAAAATGGAATGTAAAGAATCGATTTAATGTTGCGTTATCAACAGCAAACCCTCCCCACACTCATTGAACTAAATCTGTTCCTAAATATGGGATTGCTGATAATAAATTAGTAATTACTGTCGCACCTCAAAATGATATTTGACCTCAAGGTAAAACGTATCCTATAAATGCAGTTGCTATAACTAAGAATAAAATTACTGTGCCAATTATTCAGGTGTGTATGTATATGTAAGATCCATAGTAAATTCCTCGTCCTACATGCAAATAAATACAAATAAAAAATATAGAAGCTCCATTTGCATGTAAGGTTCGAATAATTCAACCATTATTTACGTCTCGGCAGATGTGCACTACACTACTAAATGCTATTTCAATATTTGATGTATAATGTATAGCTAAAAATAGTCCAGTTACAATTTGAATTACCAAGCATAACCCTAGCAGGGATCCAAAATTTCATCAAAATGAAATATTTGTTGGTGCGGGTAAATCAACTAAAGAGTTATTAATGATTTTAATTAAAGGATGTCTTAATCGTAAGGGTTTATTCATTAGTAAATTGCAGCCCCATTTAACAAGTCTGCAACGCACTCAGTCTCACGATCCATAGCCCGCGGGGTAGCCGCGCGGTCTGAGGGGCGGGCTGTCACGGTCCGTGTGGCTTCCTCCGTCGGAGGTTCGAGTCCTCCCTCGGGCACGGGTGGGACTGAACCAACGAGATGTGCGGTCGATTTTAGTCTGAATACTGATTCAGATTTGGTTGGAACTGGGAACACGTAATGCTCCCAGGAATATTGTTGAAGATGATCGTTTTGGTGGTCCAGGTGTTAAGGTGTGGGGACGGATAATATTGCATGGGTGGCCTCCAAATCTTTGAATACGGTACACTCACCGGTCTGCGTTGTTCTGACACTGTGTGCCTTCCCCATGTGCTTCCTTTCAGAAAGGCATTAGCCCATGACTTAATTTATATGGCTGACAATGGGCGACTGCATCGAACATCGCAGATGGAAGACGGGACAAGAGGATATTGGGACAATGGAGTGACCTGCCCGTTCCCCCGACTTAAATCTCATCTAGCGCATGTGGGTCGCATTGGGGAGACATTACAGCACGCCCACATGCATCAAGGACCATCCAGTAGTTGCTGCAATTATGTATCTTTCGTGTAGTGGTATGTCATACTAACAGTACACATGAAAGCGTCGCAAACATCAGTAGTAAGTCATAACGGGGTATTTATGTTAATGAATTTTAATCATCAGGCAAACACAACCTTGGTAGCAGAAATAAAATAAAACTAGATATTTAGTCAGCTTAAGGGGCTCCGGAACGCCCTATACTTGCAATGTTAAAATAACGCTTATAAATTACATCTTTCCTCACAAAATATTTGAGGTAGGAATTTGAACATTTTACAGATTATTTATTGGAATATGGGCTACAACTTAACACAGGGATTTTACAAAATTTTAGTTCAGTTATTAAAGATGATTTTTTTCAATTGTAATGAAAATTCACAGATTTTTTTGCAATTTTTTATTTATATATTCAAATATATACAGTTTTTAGGAAAAAGGCTGTGTTAAATCATGCAGAAGGTACTGTGTAACATTTACTGAAAGTTTGAAACAAATATGTTTGGAAGTTCCTTAGAAAACATGTAATTAGTATGAGAAAATAAAAGTTTTGGGAATCGAGCGACAAAGATTGGATTAACTTTTTAGTGCATTCCAGGTCCATAGGATGGATTATCTTCATCCTCTGCAAACTCCTCCTCCAGCTTCCTCTTGTTCCTCCTCCTGTTTACTCTTGCTTGTATTTCTAGACTCTTTACAGCCCCGTCTGCAGCCCGAAGGCGTTCCTTGTCTAAAGCAAGCATCGCTCGTACCATGTTAGAACCTATCTTCATTCCCATATTTCTAAATACCTTGCACCTTACAATGTTGCCATCATTGAAAGTCGCAACAGCAACTTTACTTTTACTCATTATTATACTTCAGCAAAACAGAGACTCAAGAAACAGAATTAATTACGAATATTTTCGAGATAACGACAGAGTAAATAAACATGAAACAATCGACAATCACACCAGCGATATATATTGAACCATCAAAGGTTAGCCACAACACATACTTTATCTCACATCACTAAAATGTACCTGATGAACACGGACGTTAATAATAACACCATTTGACAGCAGTTTAACAGCGCCACAGTGGGTCACGCCCGTGTAGAACACATTTCAAAAAAAAATTAAAAATAATTGTAGTCTTCGGAATTGAATAAATTATATATCTATTAAAAGGTAATAGTCTGCAGATTCAGAAAACGCAAAAAAGTAAAAATTGAACTTTTCATCATTTTGAGCCTTTCCGGAGCCCCTTAAAGAGTTTTCGCTAGACATTTTACATTGAATAGCCTATGTCTCACATCCATCCTGTATAAAGATGGCCTTACAGACACTCAAGTGCAGTTATTGTCTTTGAGTGGAAGTATCATATTTGTTTGACTCGTCGAGTATTTCTTTCAGTTGCCTCCTCTACCATACTGTACGAGTCTTTCCTATGTATTACCCAAGTATCATCGAGCTATGTTACTTGGCAGCGAAACATCATGCGAAAGGCACTTTCGTCTTTGCTTTTGCACACCTTAACCCCAACAGTCATTCCTATAGCCTCTGCCACGCAGAGAACGGCATTAACTCGAGCCTTTCGTTCATCAGTGAGCGAACACACATCTTCAGAGGCTGTCATTTCAGATCGATTTTATGTTGTAGAGCATTTCGTTATCGTCACGTGGTATCCTTGAACTAATAGGAAAGTACAACCATTTAAATCACATATCCATATCACAGATGAGACAAAAATCCGTCGCCAACAAATTACGAGGCGTTGACGACTTTCTTTGACTGCCGAGTAGAGTTCGAGAACAGTGACTTCAAAATTTCCGGTCCTAGTTAACAGACGAAGCGAAAGAATGAATAACTAATTCAGGAAGTAATCTATTTACGTGTCCGCCATTTTCTTTAGAGTGTAACACTATTTTCTCTGTTTGATAATCGAATATTTTCACCTCGCAGAGAGTAAACAGATCATATTCCTTCATTTGACAAGCATGTAATGAATTGTTTTTCACTATTCGAACAAGAGCTATCTAAATGTTAGCAGCAGCGTCTTTTACATTTTCTGTTACTTTTCATTAACGGTCGACGTCGGCCTACACAAAGGCACTCTTTCAAATTCTTGATCAGATTGTATCGGAGTGACTGATGACGTGCGGACCGTTAATCATTTCGTGACTGCAGTCATTCCCCCCTCTCCCCCTCCCCCTCCGTGCTCCCGCTACCCCTCGGTAGCATTCCTCGGAGGCTAGTTAACGGAACGAACCCCGGACATTGTCGGAAGTCCGTACACGGGAGCAACCAAAAAAATGCCACTGCCAACGGGAGCGCACGCTAAGCGAGAGTTATTATTGTCGCCGGAGCCCCTACTAGGACCACTGCCGAACACCGGGCATACATCAACATGACGTCTACACGAGCAGCATAATACGATACGCCGTGGCGTTCATTAATCATCGACAGATGGGTACGGTCGGCCGTTCCATCAGCCGACGTCCAATTATTTTGGTGATAGTGTCGGTACATATTGAAACACGTATTGACGTACGCGCTGCTCCCGATGTATTGACAAATGCACACACACACACACACACACACACACACTTAGCTGCAACACAAATACATACGCAGTCACAAACACATGCAGATTTATACGTAAATTGCAGTTCTCTTTAGAGCGAAAAGAATTTAGGAGGTGTGAGCGGTACAAAATAAGAAGACACTGCGTTCATAAGTATCGATTCTTTAAAGAAGATCTACAGTTGCATTTATTCTACAGCGTATCGTACGATATTATCATCCCGAATCATCCAGATCCAGGGAAAATTATAACCCGAAACTGCACTGCGGTCAAATGACACCATACGATCATGAGTAGGGCCCGGATTTTAATGACAAGTCATATTTTTTTCTGAACTATGGGGTGAATTTTAGAACAATTTATACACAAATCTAGGCATTGTAGTGTCGAAAAATGTATTTTGATTGTGCATATAAGCTCATATTTCAACAAATTTTAGTAATTGGTCATATTGCGGCTAACTTTTGCCAAAAATGCATATACCGTTTTTCTCGTATCTTACGCGACACACGAATAAGAAAATGAATATGTTGCTCATGAGACAATATTTAACGTTCTATATATAAAGATAAACAGATAAATTAGTACACAGCTCTATTTCTCAGGACTGTAGCAGAAAATCGGTGTACCACAACAGTCGTTTCGCGAACATAATACATTGTTGCGCAGATTCGACAATACGCTCTCAGAGTCAATAAAGGCGGCTTCTGCGTAATAATCATCGCAGCCGCACATGTGTTCCCAGTAACCAGTTTGAATACAGCCTTTGCCTTGTTCAACATGCCTAAAGCAAAGTGCTCCGACAGCGTGAAGCTCCGACGATATGTTCGAAAATTTGGAAAGAAGTTCTTTAGTACGGATGGGAAAACATTATTTTGTAAACTGTGTGAAGTTAAAGTTAGTGCAGAAAAGCGCTTTAATGTGCAACAACACTCTAATACCGCTAAACACAACAGCTGTGTGAAATGAAGTGCAGAAAATAACAGCAGGCAAACGCTGTTATTTGAACAGACAGGTCAATAGTCAACTGTACAATAATTTTGCAAGGATTTGTGTGAGATGATGGTGTCCTTCAACATCCCATTGGAAAAGCTGAAGAATCCACGCTTCAGACGGTTCTTGGAGAAGTACACAACACATCCAGTTCCAGATGAATCTGCACTGAGAATCATTTATCCGTGTGCTACAATGATGTGCTCAACAAAATACGAATTACTATTGCTGAGCAAAAGATCTGGCTGTCGATAGATGAAACTACGGATATTAGTGGGCGATATATTGTAAATGTTGTTGTTGGTGTTCTAAAAGTTGATGTCCCTGGAGATATATTCCTACTAACGTGTGAAGCTCTCGATAGAGTAAGCAATTCGCCGATTGCTATTTTGTTTGACTACTCTATGCAGCTACTTTGGCCGGATGATGTGAAAAAAGACAACGCTTTGCTGCTTGTAACAGATGGTGCTTCATATATGGCTAAAGCAGCCAAATGGCTTCAGATTCTCTACCCCAATGTGGTGTACGCCACTTGCCTTGCACATGTGTTGCACAGAGTTGCCGATGTGCAGAGTGAGTTGGGTCGAACTCGTGGTCATCTGGCTGACAAAGTGGAAACCAAATTGCAGAGTGTTCTCCAACGGAATGCTGGGTTTTCTACAATGTGCAAAATTAGTGACAGTCTATCAGGGAATGCTGCAACATTTGAAGATACTGAAACTAAGCTGAACTCCAGTGACCTGACTGCCTTTAAGTACGCTCCAGTGACGTCTTGTAAAGTGGAGAGGAGCTTTTCCAGGTACAAAACTACCCTCAACGACAACCGTAGATCTTTGACTATGGAAAACCTGAAAATGCACCTTGTGATCCAGTGCAACTTTGCAGATACTGAAGATTGACATACGGTATTAAATAATGTAAAACGCTTTAAATACTATGTAGAAATAAAAACATTGTTTTACTCTTTCGATAGATGATCTTTTCACTGTACTTTGTGTTTAGAAAATAAAACATTCAGACATTCAAAAAATAGGTGCAAATTGGCCACAAACCCTACAGAAAGAAAGAACTATACTTACAATATTTTGAGAAGTGAATTTTGTATTACTTTATTCTGGTTAAAAAATTAAATAAACATAGAAGAATGCTTTAAATAAACTTCTATTAAGTCATACTTTATTTTTTAAGGTCATATTTATGTAAATTTTAGATCATAAATGCTTGCATATTTCACTGTTTTTTAGATAATTAAAAGTCGGGCCCTAATCATGAGTTACCGCGAACGCGCTCTGTCTTCCCACCAGGATTCGACGGTCACCAAAATGTTACAAGAATTCGTGGCAATAGTGGCTACTCCACCTTATACTGAAGCCCCCGCGGCTTTTCCATGTGAAACAAATTACTGTCATTCTCCATCAACTACATTCATTACACATGAGTAGGAAGTAGCTATGAAAACTTCTGCGAATACCTCTCCAGGAATTGGTTAAATTTGTTGTGGTATAATGAGAAACCTGCGACACGATTGCCTAACTTCAATGCTAAAAACTCAGAAACGACTCAACGTATTGATTTTTTCACAATTGGTCGTCAGCATTACTTCCCTGCAACACCCATACATGCTTTCCATACATTTTCTAACAACACTAACATATCACCACAGAGACCATTGGGATGTGTGCTGAAGTAATGTCTGCCTTAAAAATGCTGTCAACGTCATTGTTCTACCTCACTCACTTTTCCTGAAGAAAAAATATTCTTGATTTTGACCATCATTCAAATGTATCCATATCCTTTTCTTATGTCTAGAGAAGTGATTTTATAGAACATTTGTCGGGCTTTCTTCAATATCGTTTATAAATACCCAGTGCTTGAGTAGACTCACATCTACATCTACGTCTACATCCATACTCCGCAAGCCATCTGACGGTTTGTGGCGGAGGGTACCTTGAGTACCGCTATCGGTTCTCCCTTCTATTCCAATCTCGTATTGTTCGTGTAAAGAAGGATTGTCGGTACGCTTCTGTGTGGGTTGTAATCTCTCTGATTTTATCCTCAAGGTCTCTTCGCGAGATATACGTAGTAGGGAGCAATATACTGCTTGGCTCTTCGGTGAAGGTATGTTCTCGAAACTTTAACAAAAACCCGTACCGAGCTACTGAGCGTCTCTCCTGTAGCGTCTTCCACTGGAGTTTATCTATCATCTCCGTAACGCTTTCGCGATTACTAAATGATCCTGTAACGAAGCGCGCTGCTCTCCGTTGGATCTTCTCTATCTCTTCTATCAACCCTATCTGGTATGGATCCCACACTGCTGAGCAGTATTCAAGCAGTGGGAGAACAAGCGTACTGTAACCTATTTCCTTTGTTTTCGGATTGCATTTCCGCAGGATTCTTCCAATGAATCTCAGTCTGGCATCTGCTTTACCAACGATCAACTTCATATGATCATTCCATTTTAAATCACTCCTAATGCGTACTCCCAGATAATTTATGAAATTAACTGCTTCCAATTGTTAACCTGCAATTTTGTAGCTAAATGATAAGGGATCTATCTTTCTATGTATTCGCAGCACATTACACTTGTCTACATTGAGATTCAATTGCCATTCCCTGCACTATGCGTCAATTCGCTGCAGATCCTCCTGCATTTCAGTACAATTTTCCATTGCTACAACCTCTCGATACACCACAGCATCATCTGCAAAAAGCCTCAGTGAACTTCCGATGTCATCCACAAGGTCATTTATGTATATTCTGAATAGCAACGGTGCTATGACACTCCCCTGCGGCACACCTGAAATCACTCTTACTTCGGAAGACTTCTCTCCATTGAGAATGACATGCTGCGTTCTGTTATCTAAGAACTCTTCAATCAAGTCATACAATTGGTCTATAGTCTGTATGCTCTTACTGTGTTCATTAAACGACTGTGGGGAACTGTATCGAAGGCCTTGCGGAAGTCAAGAAACACTGCATCTACCTGTGAACCCGTGTCTATGGCCCTCTGAGTCTCGTGGACGAGTAGCGCGAGCTGGGTTTCACACGACCGTCTTTTTCGAAACCCATGCTGATTCCTACAGAGTAGATTTCTAGTCTCCAGAAAAGTCATTATACTCGAACGTAATACGTGTCCCAAAATTCTACAACTGATCGACGTTAGAGATATTGGTATATAGTTCTGCACTTCTGTTCGACGTCCCATCTAGAAAACGGGGATGACCTGTGCCCTTTTCGAATCCTTGGGAACGCTCTTCTAGAGACCTACGGTACACCGCTGCAAGAAGGGGGGCAAGTTCCTTCGCGTACTCTGTGTAAAATCGAACTTGTATCCCATCAGGTCCAGCGGCCTTTCCTCTTTTGAGCGATTTTAATTGTTTCTCTATCCCTCTGTCATCTATTTCGATATTTACCATTTTGTCATCTGTACGACAATCTAGAGAAGGAACTACAGTGCAGTCTTCCTTTGTGAAAAAGCTTTGGAAAAAGACATTTAGTATTTCGGCCTTTAGTCTGTCATCCTCTGTTTCAGTACCATCTTGCTCACAGAGTGTCTGGACATTTTATTTTGATCCACCTACCGCTTTGACATAAGACCAAAATTTCTTAGGATTTTCTGCCAAGTTAGTATATAGAACTTTACTTTCGAATTCATTGAACGCCTCTCGCATAGCCCTCATCAAACTATCTTTCGCTTCGTGCAATTTTTGTTTGTCTGCAAGGCTTTGACTACGTTTATGTTTGCTGTGAAGTTCCTTTTGCTTCCGCAGCAGTTTTCTAAGTCGTTTGTTGTACCACGGTGGCTCTTTTCCATCTCTTACGATCTTGCTTGGCATATACTCATCTAACGCATATTGTACGATCGTTTTGAACTTTGTCCACTGATCCTCAACACTATCTGTACTTGAGACAAAACTTTTGTGTTGAGCCGTCAGGTACTCTGTAATCTGCTTTTTGTCACTTTTGCTAAACAAAAAAATCTTCCTACCTTTTTTAATATTTCTATTTACGGCTGAAATCATCGCTTTATAATCGCTGATTCCCTGTTCTGCGTTAACTGTTTCAAATAGTTCGGATCTGTTTGTTGCCAGAAGGTCTAATACGTTATCGCCACGAGTCAGTTCTCTGTTTAACTGCTCAAGGTAGTTTTCAGATAAAGCACTCTACATGAAGTAGAGTCAGGGCAAGCGAAGTGTCTTGCTAAAGAACCATATCATTGAAAGATTATTTTGGTCATATTCCCCTAACATATCTCTTAATCCACCTACAGAAATGTAGTAACAGTCACTGTATTACTTTTAATTAAAAATGTTGAGACACATAAGAAATTACTGACATGAATATGTTCGTACCGCAAAGTCGTGAAAGAACGGTAGCACGAAACTTTTACTAGGCTCTCCGAATACATCCAGAATATGGCTGCCATCGTAAGGCTCCGGTCGACTGGAAAATATATTACTCCGGTCGTTGGAAAATCCTCTTCGCAGCCAGGGCACTCTGCTATCGACTTTATGGTAATGTTCCTTGGCAGGGATAGCGGTCGGAGCTATCCGACGGCAATCGACTCGATGTGTCTAGCCCAAAGCCATCGAGCGGTCGATGGAACGGAAGTGTCTGGCGAAGCGAGCGACAATATTTCATTCATTTACCACTGAAGCTGCTGTCCAGCCGAGCTATGAAAGTTAACTAGATTCCCGAATGGTACGCGCGAATAATTCATTGTTGTTGCCAGAACCTGTTGCCCTAGTACCTGCTGTCTAGCTTGACGCTGAACGGAAGTCTCAAAGGTGTTGTGGTCGGTACGCCTCTCAGTGACAAATAACAAACTGACTTCTTGGAGCCCAAAAACGAAAAGAGCGTCTCCTACGTCTGACAACAGCTGCCATTGTGCCGATTGCTTTCTCCCGGCTCTTTCGATCAATTTAGCGTAAAAGGAGATACATCGAGAGCGCCTTTTATAATCGTACTTCATCAGTCTTTCCGCCTGACTAACAGTTAATCAATGTCTTGTTAATATTCTACCACAGCAAAAGTAATTCTCGCCTGCCCGTCCTGAAGTGTTCACAGTCACCTGTCTTCCGTCGGAGTCCATGGGCGTTTCAACAGTCCACACTTGTCTTACTTTGCAAACATTTCTTCAGTTCATTCATGTGCTTTGAGATAACTAGGGTAGGCCGCTAAAAGAAAGCCTATGTAGGGCGAATAAGTAACAAAATATGCACATTTCTAACTATGACTAGATGTTAACCATTATTTCAGGCGTGCGTATTTGTAACACTGCAATAGTTATCAAGGAAACTGAATTACTGCAACGCTTATCAGCTTCAGCAGAAGCTCAACAATTTCGTTCAGAAATTATGCTTTAAATAGAGTTATGTCAGTAGAGAGAGATGCGTTGAGATCTCCCTTATTCTTGCTACAGCTGCAAGGTAGCTTCCGTTTCTCACGCGAAATTTTACACTGGCGAGAAAAAAAATTCCACAAACTAGAAGATAAACGAAAGTAGGTAGGCGTGCACCTGGATCTGAATGATGACCTCTATTCAAATTTCGGGCTATTCGCATAAGAGTTGCCCTAGTAGCGCCACTACGAGGATGCAAATCACGTTCGCTTCAAATACGGGCTGTAACGGTAGAAAGCGTTGATTACCTTTGAGAATGGACGTACGAGCTGATGTTAGTCAAGAATGCCTTTAAGACGAAGAAGTCGCCATTATGAACGGTTCGCTGAGTTTGAACGGGGTCGTGTGATAGGTCTACGACAATCTGGATGTTACTTTTGCGATATTGCATAAACACTTAGCAGGAATGTAGCCTCTGTGCACGGCTGCTGGCAGCGGTGGTCACGAGAATAAACGGCCACAAGAAGACCGGGATGCGGTGGGCACAGGATAAAAGGTTAATCTTTGTAATTTATCCACAGTAATTAATTGATACACGAAGTCTTTCGTATTCTTTATTAAACGAATA
The DNA here is from genome assembly GCF_023864275.1 of Schistocerca cancellata. Taxonomy (NCBI): domain Eukaryota; kingdom Metazoa; phylum Arthropoda; class Insecta; order Orthoptera; family Acrididae; genus Schistocerca; species Schistocerca cancellata. The sequence goes on from NC_064631.1 coordinate 124,156,859, forward strand.
AAATATTACTGATAAAAGTATGTTTACGTTTGTTTTCTGTCAAGACACAACAAACGCGGCATGCATACAGCTTTCTGTTTTTTCTGTTTAATTTCGTAACAGTTGTGACTTAAGGAGAGGAACCCCTTTGAACCATCAACAACGATAGTTGAATTTCACTTATGTTGAACTACAGAAAATGAATAGGCTAATTTTATGACGACAAGATATTACGGTATTTCCATTAGAATGGAACGCTTTTAAACTTTTTTTCTGTTCCACAGTTTCGATAAGAGATATTTTTTATATAACCCACAAAAAATCTCTTAAATAAAAAGTTATTTTGCTGCAGTCAATCTCCATATTTTTTCAAATGCATGATACTGTTATGAAGAAATAAATGCGTGACACTTATGTTACGTTGGCTGCACAAAATCAGACATAACTCATCAGCAGGCGTTTCATACTTTACGGAAGATGCTATGGCCCTAGACGTCCAGGTGCTCAGAACTGGAAAGTGCGACGTGACGCGACAGACGAGCAACACATCTGCAAAAAGCTTCACAGAATTTTCACTGTGATTTTAATCTCGCGGCCGATCTGAGGTAAAAAAAAAACAATAGCCCTTGTAATATATATTAAAACTGTACGTAATATAGCTATTAAAACAGATTTATACTGAGCCTGTGAACTTCAATGCTACACGTTATACACATTGGTTCTACATTCCTTACCTGGTACATAAAAAGACGGCACATTGAGTCCAATTTCACTTGTGTTTCGGTGTTGAATGGTGTCATGTCGCACACCAGGCTCATTTGCTAAGACAGTGTAAACCGTTTGGTTAGCATACTTTGTAATCACAGACGTGGTTGATACCGCTTTGAGCTGTTCAGTTTGCCAGGGGATGAAAAAAAGTCGAAACTAGTTGCACAATAATAAAAGTTTATCTGATCACAGCTCATGTGGCAATATGAAAAAAGTTCTTTTAAATAGCCATATAGAATTATTCCAAAGGTAAAACTGCTTCTTCACTTACAATATTTTTCAGTAAGTATAAAGACAGAAAATTTGTTAGACCATACCAGTGATAGATATTTACTTGCTATAATAAGTGGATATGCATGACTTGACACAATGTTTACATTTTACCGTATGTCTAATTTGGGTCTGACGAAAACGGGAAGTATTGGCATTTAACGTAAGGCTGAGCTCTCATTTGCCTTGTTCGTGGACGAAACAAAGTATTCAGGATATCGAGTCCCTTGGGAGTAAACAAGTATACTTCATCTCAGGACATATTTAAGCATAGGATGTAATGTAACTAGGGCAAAACGAGTAAGTATGTCGGACAACAAGTAGAGAGACTCACCCGAGAGTTCCATGTACTTCTTTGCGCGGCCGAGGGAGTTTTCCGCGACACAGCTGTAGTTGCCGAAGTCGGTGGCCTGCACGTCTCGGATGGTCAGCGTGTGTTTGTTGCCACGTGTCTCCATGGAGCGGCGCTCCGTGGGGTCCAGCATCAGGTTGTCCTGATACCACATCAGCTGCAACAGAAACCCAGTACGTCACTGGCGAATCTGGTGTAACTGTCAGCTGCTGTACGTTGACGATGACTTGATAACAGGTCCATGCTTGCGTGTGTAAAGGCAACAATTATGAGACACTTCACATGAACACCGCAATTTTTATTGGCTGAACAACCTAACTCTACAATTTAACCAAAACTACTCTTACTGCTAGTACCACTACTCCGCAACTAGCAGCACTGTTAAATTATAGCTGTAAGGAGCCTATACAGGTTGTTTGGAAATTCCCGTTACAGACTTGTTGGAGCTGTAGAGGCGAATGAGTTCATAATATTTTGAATAGGAACCCATGTCCGGAAACGTCCTGTTTCCGTGCTGCAACTGTTTAAAAACATGTTTGATAGGTAGGTATGCAACAGGGTAGTCAACGTGGAGGGTGGATGCGCGGGACTGGCTAATGTCATTTGACCTGGTAACAACCTCATTCACGTGTCAGTGAGTGTTAGAGCAACATGGCTGAGTACAAGTTTGCAGAATACACCGACATGATCCTTCGGTATGGCATCCGCAACTCGTTGTCTTGGGGTAGCGTTCTCGCTTCGTGCTCACGGGGTCCCGGGTTCTATTCCGGACGGGGTCAGGGATTTTCCCTGCCTCGAGATGACTGGGTGTTGTTGTGTTGTTTTCATCATCATCATCATCATTTCATTCCATTACGGTCGGAGGAAGACAATGGCAAACCACCTCCGCTACGACGTTCCCTAGTCGGCGATGCGGGTCTCCTGCATCGTTCCCTTACGCTCTTCGGAGTATGGGACCTCATCATCATCTGTACGGCAAAGTTCACGTTAATGAAAAATCTGCTCGTCGCCTTTATCAAGATCGTTCTCGACAACATATGACTCCATCGAATACCCTTTTTGCCACAATTACGCAATGGCTTCGAGAAACGGATACCTCCACCGACAGTAGGTGTAGGTGTGACAGTTGTGCTCCAAGGAGACGCCGCACTCCCGAATTGGAAGAAGCTGCACAGCAGCAATTTGAATAGAATTTTGAAGGAATTGCTTTGGCTATAATGAGTGTAATTGTAAACCAAGTTATATAATGAATCACGCCAAATCAGTCACTTGTAAATGGTGGTCGTGTTACCAACGTGTTTTCAAATGGTTGTAGCACGGAAACATAACGTACCGCAACCTGGGTTCCAATTCAAAATACAGGGTGATTCAAAAAGAATAAAGAATACCACAACTTTAGGAATTTAAAACTCTGCAACGACAAAAGGCAGAGCTAAGCACTATCTGTCGGCGGATTAAGGGAGCTATAAAGTTTCATTTAGTTGTACATTTGTTCGCTTGAGGCGCTGTTTACTAGGCGTCAGCGTCAGTTGATGCTAAGATGGCGACCGCTCAACAGAAAGCTTTTTGTGTTATTGAGTACGGCAGAAGTGAATCGGCGACAGTTGTTCAGCGTGCATTTCGAACGAAGTATGGTGTTAAACCTCCTGATAGGTGGTGTATTAAACGTTGGTATAAACAGTTTACAGAGAATGGGTGTTTGTGCAAAGGTAAAAGTTCTGGACGGCCGAGAACGAGTGTTGAAAATGTAGCTCAGTATCTGGAGATGTTAGAGAATTGGCTGTTCCCTCAGCTCGAACAAGAAGCACAACAATTCATATTTCAGCAGGATGGAGCGCCACCACATTGGCACTTATCTGTCCGGAACTACCTGAACGTCAACTACCCGAGGCGATGGATCGGCCGCCAGGCAGCCCGTGACAGAGCACTTCATCACTGGCCTCCAAGAAGCCCTGATCTTACCCCCTGCGATTTTTTCTTATGGGGGTATGTTAAGGATATGGTGTTTCGGCCACCTCTCCCAGCCACCATTGATGATTTGAAACGAGAAATAACAGCAGCTATCCAAACTGTTACGCCTGATATGCTACAGAGAGTGTGGAACGAGTTGGAGTATCGGGTTGATATTGCTCGAGTGTCTGGAGGGGGCCATACTGAACATATCTGAACTTGTTTTTGAGTGAAAAAAAAACCTTTTGAAATACTCTTTGTAATGATGTATGACAGAAGGTTATATTATGTTTCTTTCATTAAATGCACATTTTTAAAGTTGTGGTATTCTTTTTGAATCACCCTGTATTATGTCTTCACTCCCCCGTATAAGTCCTAGAAGTCTGTAACGGGAATTTCCGAACATCCTGTGTGAATAATTTTTCTTTATATTATTTTGATATATTCATCATGTTAAATGATAAATGTCAGTAACTTCATACATTTCAAGAACATAAATGTTTTAATTTATTTGCATCCAACTGTGCCATGAGAGAGCTTACTTGTAAGAATGAAAACTGAGCAAATACGAGGTAGAGCGGTGACAAATAAGAAGGTTGATTATTGACTTGTGGCACGGCTGCTATGTTGCTTTTCGTGCGTATAGACATGGATGAAACTTCTGAATAATTCGGTGTGCCGTATAGTGTGGGCTGCGAGAGACAGTGATTGATGCGGGGGAAACTAAGTCTGGTCTCACCTGTGCAACGGATGCAGATCGGTGGTCTCCTGGTGAAACATTGTGTGTGCCCGATATGAGGCTTGAACACTTCGAGGACTATGCTTTGATCTGATTACGCCTAGAACAGTGTCTTGTCAATGAAGCAACTGAAACTGCTTCGCCGGTGTTCCGGAATAGGGCATTGCGTAGAGTAATGTACAGCACTCCGTAATTACCTAAGTGCGGAGTGTTTCAAATTTGGCACACACTGTTACTGAAGCCCCGCGACATCAAGTTCACTACAATATCTGCGGCAATAGAGGATTCTAATCATTACCTGCAACATATTTTTAACTGATTTTGGGACCTTATTTTCAGCTCAGCGTCTGTAAATACCAGCATTACGCGTCATCGACACCATAGAATCACAGAATCCTGCAACCAGATCTGGTGCAGTCAAGGCCGATTCTGCTTGAAAAAAAGGTACGACCAAGCTTTCTGTTACTGATGTAACTGACCATTTATTTTCTCCTTAAAATAAAGTTCTGTTGCAGTCGTAGGATTGTAACTGTAGTCGAAACGGTATGAGAATATCCCTGACAGCTCGCAGTATTGTTGTAAACTTTCAACCGACAAGCGCTAATGGACCACAATAAGGAAACATTGTCTAGTAGACATCGGCTCTAAAATGCATAACTTTTGAGCTATCAGCACTTGTCTAGTAGAAGACACGTGTTTCACAGTAGCGAACAGCAACGAGTGCTCGTATTTCTTCAAATATGTACTTTAGAGTCTTGTTTTCGCATGTACTGCCACCTATCAAAATATGGAAACCAAAGACCTCGCAGTAGAAGCGACAGGTTTTACAGTATAGAACTAGATGAACTACTTATTGCACTTAAATTATGAATTTTAGAGCCCGTGCTAATTAGAGGTTTTTGCTTCAATGATCGTTCCGATCATGTACCTGAATACTGAAAATTCTTGCTGGGACGCCGTGTATAAGGATGAACAACAACAGCAATGCGTATTTTTCCTCTTACTAATCGATTTTCGATTTATTATTCCATCGTGAGAAAACAAAAACTACCAGCTGGTCATGGCCTAACAAATCTAAAATTCGTTAGTAGTCTACAAAAACAAAAATGTAAACGTTCGCTTGTTCAAAATCATACATCTTCGAGAACTCATCGTCGATTGCTTTGAAATTTTGACACACTTTACACACGAATACGCGCGTGAATATATATGTCTATTGGAGCGCCACATGTAATATCCACTAAGGTACCAAAGAAACTGGTATAGGCATGTGTATTTAAATACAGACACATGCAAACAGGCAGAAAACGGCGCTGCGGTCGGCAACGCCTGTGTAAGACAACAAGTGTTTGGCACAGTTGTTAGATCGGTTACTGATGCTATAATGGCAGGTTATCGAGATTTAAGTGACTTTGAACGTGGTATTATAATCTGTGCACGAGCACTGGGACACAGAATCTCCGAGGTAGAGATGAAGTGGTGATTTTCCCGTTCGATCCTTTCACGATTGTACAGTGAATATCAGGAATCAGGCAAAACGTCAATTCTCCGACATTGCTGCGACCGGAAAAAGGTCCTGCAAGAATGGGACGAACGCCGACTGAAGAGAATCGTTAAATTTGACAGAAATGCAACCCTTCCGCAAATTGCTGCAGATTTCAATGCTGAGTCATCAACAAGCGTCAGCGTGCGGACCATTCAACGAAACCTCATCGATATGGGCTTTCGGAGCCAAAGACCCACTCGTGTACCCTTGACGACTACACGACACAAAGCTTTACGCCTCGCCTGGGCCTGTCTGTTGGTGACTGGAAACATATTGCCTGGTCGTAGAGTCTCGTTTCAGATGGTATCTAGTGGAATGGGAGTGTACAGGTATGGAGACAGCCTCATGAATCCAAGGAGCCTACATGTCAGCAGAGGACTGTTCAAGCTGATGGGCGCTCTGTAATGGTGTGGGGCGTGTGCAGTAGTAGTGATATGGGACCCCTAGATACGATTCTGACACGTGACACGTATGTAAGCATCCTGTTTGATCACCTGCATCCATTCATGTCCATTGTGAATTCCGACGACTTGGGCAATTCCAGCAGGACACCCCGCACGTCCAGAATTGCTACGCAGTGGCTCCAGTAACTTTTCTGAGTTTAAATACTTCCGCTGGCCACCAAGCTCTCCAGATATGAACATTATTTAGCATATCTAGGACGCCTTTCAACGCGCTGTTCAAAAGAGATCACAACCACCTCGTACTCTAACGGACTTACGTACAGCCCTGCAGGATTCATGGCGTCAATTTCCTCCAGCACTTCTTCAGACGTTAATCAAGTCCACGTCACGTCGTGTTGCGGCACATCTGTGTGCTTGCGTTGGCCTTACACGATATCAGGCAGGTGCACCACTTTCTTTGGATCTTCAGTATACACGTAATAATTGTTGGGGAGATCTATTTAAAAATGTAAATGTTGATTTGTTCAAGAGCTTAAATCTTCGAAAGTTCTTCATAGCTTGCTTCAAATTTTGACACGACGTTGCATTCGAATGCGCCTATTTTTATATACCTGTTTTCTTAATTCATCTAATATACAAAGAAATTTGTAACATATAAAGGGGAAACGTTATTACCAAAAATCTCGAAAAGTTCTCTACCGCTTTACTTCTAATTCCTACACAGTGCTCTAATGAATTTTCAGTCAGATGTATCTATAAATGATATATAAATATATGTGTAACAAGTAAAGAGGAAAGATTGTTACCAAAAGACTCAGAAAATACTGGACCGATTTACTGCAAATTTTTACACGTTACTCTAATAAACGTCTGTAAATAGTGAAACCCTGTTATCATATAGGATGTTTCTCTTTATGGCTCATCAGGTCTGATTAGAATACTATTACAGAATATGAATTTGCGATAACAATAAACAATGTTGAAGGTGAGAAAGAGAGGAGGGGAGAGGAGACAGGCGGAAGGAAATGGCTATAGAAACAGGAATGAAGGAAATGGATAGAGAGGGGCCGAGAGGGTATTGAGAGAAAGAAGATGAACGTAGAATGGGGTGAGGAGGTGACAGACAGAGAGGAAAAATAGGGGGCTGGACGAGAGGGAGAGAGAGGTGGGACGAGAAAATTGACAGAAAAAAGAGAGATGAGGTGTTGGACAGAGAGAGGGGGAGAGGGAGCGGCAGGAAGATATACAGAGAACAGGAAAAATTTGACGTAGAAAGGGGGAAGGTTGTGACGGACGGAAAGATGGGTAGAGAGAGAGGGAGCAGGAGGAGATGGAGAGCGAGGGAAGGAGGAGAAGATGGACAGAGGAGGAAATAGGAGAAGAGAGAACAAGGGAGAGGGAGAAGGAGATGAGCTGAGATGGGGGTAGGAGGAGATTAGGATGTACTCCTGTACATCCACTTCCCATTCAAATTAGAAATGTTGCTTTCCCTTTCCTTTCTTTTCCAGTTAAGCAGATTGAGTGACGGAATATTGCGACCAGGAATAGCTAGTAAACCAATATCATAGAATAAAGTGTATTTATTTTTATTTTCACCGCTACACCAAAAAAACTATTGATATCGAAACAGTAGCTTCGGAGCTTTACTAGCCCTTTCGGGATATTTTAATTGGTGGGTGGACCACATATGAGTACGTTGTATTCCTTGTATTAATTGTTGTTGTGATTTACTTTAATAGAAAGCAGATTTTTGTTCCAATACGGGAAAATGCTGTCCACTACGTTTTTCGGATTCACAGAAACTAAGGAGGAAAGACAGAGGCAAACCATAGAAGATGCTTAACGAGTGCCGAACGGAGCTGGGATTTAAATTGGTCAAGACGTCTTCTCGTACCATTGTCCGGAGCACTTAATATCAGTTTTATTATAGTGACAAATTTCGAAACTACGTCACCGATGCCTTCGTTGACTTAATTATGTGCTTTTGTGATAGAAACTCATGCAATCACAGGTGACGTCGTTCTCGATGATTATTTATTTTGTCCAGGTTGAAGTACGGCATAAGGGAATTGCAATACGGAACGGAATGTAGAGTATGCGGCATAAACCTGCTGTTTCTGCAACAATATATCTGACCAAACAGTCAGACCTGATGATTTACAACTGCGTGGATTCACAGATTTTGTAGCGGTATTTGTTCCACTTGATCCTTCGAGCACGTCTTCCAAGGTCTCATACTTTAACTGTTGCGCCCTAGAATAAATGTCGTAAATTGTACACAATTCCATGATGTCATCTCAAATTCTGCGAAATGGACACAAACGAAGTCCAAGTTGCACTTGGCTGTCAGACGCGGAACAGTGGGAAAATGGAAGGTGACTGCTGTGGATAGATCACCATGTTCCGCTGAGGTATTGATCAAAGATTTATTCCAAGTCACTACGACTGTGTCGCTTTCTACTCCATATACGCCTGTCACGGCCATTCCTTGTGAGCCGCGTTAACGATTTACTCCGGCGAGTACAACGCCACGTGAACGGAACCTAGTTTTCGTATTCTCGTCGCTGATAAAGTGCGTGGCGTCGACTGCGTCAAAAGTCAGTCTTCACAATTTTACATGTCCTTAAGTTACGTCTACCTAAAATAGAACTCAGACCAAGTCGGGCCATTATGTTCAGCTGCATGTGCTACGCCACTTTTTCAGTCTCGTCTGTCTGAATGCCATAACCTGCAAGTTTATTTTTCGTTTATGGTCTCACAGTGTTTCCTTGTTCCATAAAATCTTAGACGAAATTGAGTTCATTGTCGTCCAACTTAAATTAGAGTCCCTGAACTTGTCTATCGTCTTGTAGAAAGGTCGTTACATTATGTAATACTCGATCCTCAGCTCTTCTTTTCTGCTGGAGACTAGAATCTGGCAGGTGCAATTTAGGAAATTCTGGAGAAATATTGCAGCAGATTAGTGCTATAATCTGATTTGTCAGCTGCGTGCACATGATTCAGTTGGAAGACAGTGGACGTTTCATTTCAGATGTGTTACGACCCGTGGCTCTACCCTTCAGTCGATCCCTGAGAAACCCTACATTTCACCAGGATAATGCACGACCGCACGTTGCAGGTGCTGTACGGGCCTTTCTGGATACAGAAAATGTTCGACTGCTGCTCCGGCCCGCACATTCTCCAGATCTCTCATGAACTGAAAACGTCTGGCCAATGGTGGTCGAGCAACTGGCTCGACACAATACGCCAGCCACTACTCTTGATGAACTGTGGTATCGTGTTGAAGCTGCATGGGCAGCTGTACCTGTACACGTCATCCAGGCTCTGTTTGACTCAATGCCCAGGCGTATCAAGGCCCTTATTACGGCCAGAGGTGGTTGTTCTGGGTACTGATTTCTCAGGATCTATGCTCCCAAACTGCGTGAAAATGTAATCACATGTCAGTTCTAGTATAATATATTTGTCCAATTAATACCCATTTACCATCTGCATTTCTTCTTGGTGTAGCAATTTTAATGGCCAGTAGTGTACAAACCAAACTGGGCCTCCATGAGTAGCTGCACATTAATTATAACCAGGTGGTATGCTACCCATGGTAGGTTCCCAGAGAACAAGTAGGAATTTGCTGCATGACATCGCTGTATATCATGCCCCACGGGTAAAGGGAAGCCTGCTAATGGTTTTCCGTATTCCTACGATTACAGGGTGCAGCTACAAGTTGAGCCGTCTTCAAGTTTCATTATCAACCCTCCGTTACGCATTGTCGTATCTAATTAGTTCGCGCTTGCAGACAGGCAATCCAAAGATCAGAAATGCAAAGCCGTCGAAAGTTCCTGGACAATACGTCAGGGAGTAGCACGCCGTATTGGAGCACCTTGACGTCTGGCGCGTCATGAAGGGTGCCGTGTACTGGGACTTACAAACTTACAGAGCTGCTCCGGCTACTGATGTGTGTGTTTTCTGTACGGCTTGTAGAGCTTCAGCACTCGTCTCCTAAAACCCATAAGGTAAGGTAGTGGGATAGTGGGAAAGAACACAGCGCTAAATATATATTCTTTTTATATTCTTACTCCTGACATTGGTTAAAATAACCATACATTGACGTCTTTCTCTCCAAAACATAAACATTATAAAAAGTCGTAGTGAAAGGTTATACGAATTGAGTCCAAATTCACCTGTCTAGATCCCTTACTCCCTCTCGTCAAACTTCCGCTGGCATTTGCACTGGTAAACTGCTACGATTTCTAAAAGGATGGGTAACTGAATTGTGTCAGTCTGATATGAGTTCAGTTGCGCGGAAAGCCTGCTTTTTCCATACCTTACTTCATCCATTTAAGAACCCAAACAACGTCAAAAACTTTTTTTTCCTTATATCGTTTTCGTTCTATGAATGTACCTGTCACTTATGATCGAAACACTAATGCAAAAAGGTAATTTCCAAAACAGAAGTTGTTACAAAAATACAGGTTTCAAACCTTCATGTTAGAAGACAAGCTCATGGTTCTGGAATCGTACTGAAAGTGCTTTTTTAAGACAACTAAATTGGAAACATATAAGTAAATGCATTAGATGTAGGTAAAGCCGATTAGTAAAGAAAATTAAATAGAAAACAGCAATGTAATTCTGTCTTGATCGAATACAAATTCTGTTTTTAATACGCAAAATTTTCCGGCGAAGTTTCGCCGTCTTCAGTAGGTTCATTTATTTTCTCCGAAAAATATGAAAAGAAATTTTTCTTGATGAAACATAGTTTCATATCATGATATTTGCATTTATAAAATTATTAACAGAAAAAAATATCTATGTTAGTACCAAATGCTACTGTTAATATGACTGTCTGATAGTTTCAGTACAGCTGGTTTTAGCTCCAGTCATCTACAGTTGATCAAATTTTTTCAGTACCATTTATGAAAATGTTAGGCATAAATCGAAGTGTTGTCGTTCTTGCTTTGCTACTGTTAGACTGTAATAGTGTCGTAATATTATATTCTCTGCCTCGACTGAGTTGGTTGTTTTTTCATTGGTGAACTCCTGGTTGTTGTGTTAAAGTAAAAGTTTTCGAAAGTGTAGTGAGGATCTATGGACTATCAAAAACCTTTGTAAGCTGATGAGTAGGGCGGGGGACTCTATATGTAAATGCCCCGAGACCATAACGAAAGACGTCAGTACAAGTAAATATCTGATAAACTGTGTTACAGTGCAAGTTAGAAAGCACGGTTTACATATATTATATAGTGTTGAAGAAGCTGAATTAAAAAGAATTAGGTACTTTCAACTTACATGCACAGGGCCCCATCACAGGCCTCCGTCCCACTCGGTAATTTACAAAGTTCATTCATGATCAACATATCTCCACAACATTTTCGAAAACTATTACTTTAACCTAACAAATGATCGTTATGGAATAAAACAACAAATCTGTGTTAACAGACAACAATACTCATACTCTGACAAAAAAATACAATAATTTCATTTTAGCCCTAACCTTTTGGAAAATATACGTACCATTGTACTGAAACTTCCTGATCAACTGAAGAAGACAAACTGGAGCGAAATATCAGCTGTACGGGAAATGTGAGACACTCACATAAACAATATTATGTAATACTGAGGTATAAACATTTTTCTGTTAATAATTTTATAAATGTCAGTACAATAATCTCAATATTGCATGTATTATCGTACAAATTTTCTTCACATGTTATTTGACAGAATGTATACGAACCCACGCACAATGGGTTAAAGAAGAACAATTTGTGTTTGTTCAATGCAGAAGCATTTTTACTTAATCATATAGTAGGGAGCAAACACGGTCATATAGAGAGCTTCAACCACAATATGAATAAGCCTATTGGATTATTTGAAATATGGTTATTTGAATAAATATCTACTTGATTTCAGTATAGGTAGAGCATGGTTGTTTGGTACATTAATTTTGTTATTTTTCAGTTCCCTAACCAACATCTCTGCTTATTCCTCGTGTATCCCGTTATGCAACCTTAACAAATTATCTGAAATGCTCAGTGTTGTGATAATAATACAGCAGGGCTACTATTTTATATTTTATTTAGCTGTACCAGTTTCGAGCCATGGCTCTTTTTTTTTTTTTTTTTTTCATCAGTCTACTGACTGGTTTGATGCGGCCCGCCACGATTTCCTTTCCTGTGCTAACCTCTTCATCTCAGAGTAGCACTTGCAACCTACGCCCTCAATTATTTGCTTGACGTATTCCAATCTCTGTCTTCCTCTACAGTTTTTGCCCTCTACAGCTCCGTCTAGTACCATGGAGGTCATTCTCTCATGTCTTAGCAGATGTCCTATCATCCTGTCCCTTCTCCTTATCAGTGTTTTCCACATATTCCTTTCCTCTCCGATTCTGCGTAGAGCCTCCTCATTCCTTACCTTATCAGTCCACCTAATTTTCAACATTCGTCTATAGCACCACATCTCAAATGCTTCGATTCTCTTCTGTTCCGGTTTTCCCGCAGTCCATGTTTCACTACCATACAATGCTGTACTCCAGACGTACATCCTCAGAAATGTCTTCCTGAAGTCAAGGCCGGTATTTGATATTAGTAGACTTCTCTTGACCAGAAATGCCTTTTTTGCCATAGCGAGTCTGCTTTTGATGTCCTCCTTGCTCCGTCCGTCATTGGTTATATTACTGCCCAGGTAGCAGAATTCCTTAACTTCATTGACTTCGTGACCATCGATCCTGATGTTAAGTTTCTCGCTGTTCTCATTTCTACTACTTCTCATTACCTTCGTCTTTCTCCGATTTACTCTCAAACCATACTGTGTACTCATTAGACTGTTCATTCCGTTCAGCAGGTCATTTAATTCTTCTTCACTTTCACTCAGGATAGCAATGTCATCAGCGAATCGTATCATTGGTATCCTTTCACCTTATATTTTAATTCCACTCCTGAACCTTTCTTTTATTTCCATCATTGCTTCCTCGACGTACAGATTGAAGAGTAGGGGCGAAAGGCTACAGCCTTGTCTTACACCCTTCTTAATACGAGCACTTCGTTCTTGATCGTCCACTCTTATTATTCCCTCTTGGTTGTTGTACATATTGTATATGACCCGTCTCTCCCTATAGCTTACCCCTACTTTTTTCATAATCTCGAACAGCTTGCACCATTTTATATTGTCGAACGCTTTTTCCAGGTCGACAAATCCTATGAAAGTGTCTTGATTTTTCTTTAGCCTTGCTTCCATAATTAGCCGTATCGTCAGAATTGCCTCTCTCGTCCCTTTACTTTTCCTAAAGCCAAACTGATCGTCACCGAGCGCATTCTCAATTTTATTTTCCATTCTTCTGTATATTATTCTTGTAAGCAGCATCGATGCATGAGCTGTCAAGCTGATTGTGCGATAATTCTCGCACTTGTCAGCTCTTGCCGTCTTCGGAATTGTGTGGATGATGCTTTTCTGAAAGTCAGATGGTATATCGCCAGACTCATATATTCTACACACCAACGTGAATAGTCGTTTTGTTGCCACTTCCCCCAATGATTTTAGAAATTCTGATGGAATGTTATCTATCCCTTCTGCCTTATTTGACCGTTAGTCCTCCAAAGCTCTTTTAAATTCCGATTCTAATACTGGATCCCCTATCTCTTCTAAATCGACTCCTGTTTCTTCTTCTATCACATCAGACAAATCTTCACCCTCATAGAGGCTTTCAATGTATTCTTTCCACCTATCTGCTCTCTCCTCTACATTTAACAGTGGAATTCCCGTTGCACTCTTAATGTTACCACCGTTACTTTTAATGTCACCAAAGGTTGTTCTGACTTTCCTGTATGCTGAGTCTGTCCTTCCGACAATCATATCTTTTTCGATGTCTTCACATTTTTCTTGCAGCCATTTCGTCTTAGCTTCTCTGCACTTCCTATTTATTTCATTCCTCAGCGACTTGTATTTCTGTATTCCTGATTTTCCCGGAACATGTTTGTACTTCCTTCTTTCATCAATCAACTGAAGTATTTCTTCTGTTACCAATGGTTTCTTCGCAGCTGCCTTCTTTGTACCTATGTTTTCCTTCCCAATTTCTGTGATGGCCCTTTCTAGAGATGTCCATTCCTCTTCAACTGTACTGCCTACTGCGCTATTCCTTATTGCTGTATCTATATAGTTAGACAACTTCAAACGTATCTCGTCATTCCTTAGTACTTCCGTATCCCACTTCTTTGCGTATTGATTCTTCCTGATTAATGTCTTGAACTTCAGCCTACTCTTCATCACTACTATATTGTGATCTGAGTCTATATCTGCTCCTGGGTACGCCTTACAATCCAGTATCTGATTTCGGAATCTCTGTCTGACCATGATGTAATATAATTGAAATCTTCCCGTATCTCTCGGCCTTTTCCAAGTATACCTCCTCCTCTTGTGATTCTTGAACAGGGTATTCGCTATTACTAGCTGAAAGTTGTTACAGAACTCAATTAGTCTTTCTCCTCTTTCATTCCTAGTCCCAAGCCCATATTCTCCTGTAATCTTTTCTTCTACTCCTCCCCCTACAACTGCATTCCAGTCGCCCATGACTATTAGATTTTCGTCCCCCTTTACATACTGCATTACCCTTTCAATATCCTCGTACACTTTCTCTATCTGTTCATCTTCAGCTTGCGACGTCGGCATGTGTACCTGAACTATCGTTGTCGGTGTTGGTCTGCTGTCGATTCTGATTAGAACAACCCGGGCACTGAACTGTTCACAGTAACACACCCTCTGCCCTACCTTCCTATTCATAACGAATCCTACACCTGTTATACCATTTTCTGCTGCTGTTGATATTACCCGATACCCATCTGACCAGAAATCCTTGTCTTCCTTCCACTTCACTTCACTGACCCCTACTCTATCTAGATTGAGCCTTTGCATTTCCCTTTTCAGATTTTCTAGTTTCCCTACCACGTTCAAGCTTGACATTCCACGCCCCGACTCGTAGAACGTTATCCTTTCGTTGATTATTCAATCTTTTTCTCATGGTAACCTCCCCCTTGACTGTCCCCTCCCGGAGATCCGAATGGGGGACTATTCCGGAATCTTTTGCCAGTGGAGAGATCATCATGACACTTCTTCAAATACAGGGCACATGTCCTGTGGATACACGTTACGTGTCTTTAATGCAGTGGTTTCCATTGCCTTCTGCATCCTTATGTCGTTGATCATTGCTGATTCTTCCGCCTTTAGGGGCAATTTCCCATCCCTAGGACAAGAGAGTGCCCTGAATCTCTATCCGCTCCTCCGCCCTCTTTGACAAGGGTGACTTATTATGCCGGAAGTCTTCGGCTGCCAAAGCTGATTATTTATCAAAATTTAGGCAGTGGCGGGGATCGAACCCGGGACCGAAGACGTTTTGATTATGAATCAAAGACGCTACCCCTAGACCAGGGATACCACAAGCAGTACCTAGATAAAATCAATTTATCAGCGCACACACACACACACACACACACACACACACACACACACAAAGACAGACACACACAGTGATTTCCCTAATCGTTTCAGGAACATGCCACGATGGATCATTTGAAAAGGCAGGGCCGATATCCTTCCCAACCCTTCTCTTATCCAATGGGGGTGATGACCTTGCTGTTTGGTCCCCTCCCCCAAATCCACCAGTCAACCAACTCACTCACTCACTCACACACACGCACACACACACACATACACACACACGCACTATTACAACGACAAACTTCGAGTGGATGTAGAAGATGTCTCGAAGAACAAAATGAGGATAAGAACCAGTGTCCGTAAATGTCATCCAACGACGCTACAGATTGTTGGAATTATATATTATATGCGTCAGCGCCTGCATATATGAACTCGTGTCCGGAAACATCATCCAACGACGCTACAGATCGTTGACATTATATGCGTCGGCTCCAATATATAATGACTCGATGATGATGTTACAATCTGTCCGGGATGATGGAGAATGATAAATGTATCAGTTCTGATACCTCTGAAAGTGGGATACATGTATCGGTACTATCGTTGCTAAGATTGCAGGGTAGGTAACTTTCAACTGTGTGCTGGACCAAGACTCGAACTCGTGACGGTTGCCTTCGCGGGCATGTGCTCTACCATCTCAACTACCCAAGCGCGACTCACGACCCGTCCTCATAGCTTCAATTCTGCCAGTACCTCGTCTCCTACATTCCAAACTTCACAGAAGCTGTTCTGCGAACCTTGCAGAACTAGAACTCCTGTAAGAAAGGATATTGCGGAGACATGGCTTAGCCACAGCTGGGGGATGTTTCCAGAATGAGATTTTCACTCTGCAGCGGATTGAAACTTCCTGGCAGATTAAAACTGTGGGACTGTGTCGAATCTCGGTCCGGTACACAGTTTTAATCTGCCAGGAAGTTTCATATCAGAGCACACTCCGCTGCAGAGTGAAATAATTGGAGTCTCAGTCCGGCACACAGTTTTAATCTGCCAGGAAGATTCATACCAGCGCACGCTCCACTGCAGAGTGAAAATCTCATTCTAGGTAACTTTCAACTTTCAGAGGTGGTATTATTGACCATAAAAAAGTGTGCAGTTATCATGGACTCTAAAATGACTCTAAAATGATGACTAACTGTCCACATCGAGGTATATCAACAACACCTATCGGCAGCTGAGGGGTTCAGTTAGTCATCATTTATTCCAGGCAAAAGCTGCACGGTCATCAACAGTATTCTGTTCATTCGAGATCAGTTACTGTCTTCACATATAATGTCTAAACATTGAAGTTCCGTTTTGGCATTTAAAATGTTATCTGCACTTTTTTGTCAAATGCTTGTAGACTTCAATATATTCGAAGAAGTGGAAAGATTAGTGCTACGTCTACTGTAGTCTGTCGGTATTCTCGAAGGTAAAACAGATCATAGTGGAAATTTTTGTACAGTGCTCTTAAAATAAAACCTTCATTATTAAAATTCTTTTCATTTACTAACCTCTTCAGTTCATTGAAACATAAATTGTCCAGTACAATTTTATAGTATTGATTTATAAGCGTCAAGAGCTTCACTAGAGGCATTTATTTCAGAAACTGTTCTTTCCTTTCGTAGGGCCCTCAGCATATGTTCAGCCTAGGTGTATATAGAAACTAAATAAAGTCCTAGATCAGTAAATCCCAGTCTGATCAAGTCAAACCACACTAACCTGCAAATTACACGGACTGCAATCGTCCAGTACATATGGTTCTGTAATTAAATAATTTATCAGGCAGGATGAAATAATAATACGCATTAAATTACTAGAACGTAGCAGTATTATAACACACAGTATCTAAACATATATATTCCTTGGCCGCTACTTCAACGTCACTGAAGTAAGAAGCATATTCGGCCTAACCCCTTGCCAAAGAGATGCCCATTAAAATTATTTCTCGTATTATTCTTGGTGGGACAAGCCAGAAAACTAATCTCATTTAAGAGGCTCTGAATAAATTTTCATTTTTAATTGCACCACTCAAATCTGTTACAACAGACACAAGACCATGTTCGCCGAATTCATGATATTTTTAAAATTAACGAATTAAACAGCTGAGAATTAAATCCCTCCGTCTCAGCTTGGGCCTCATTCTGGCACAAGGGAAAAAAAAGAAAAAAATGACGAGGGACAAAGGTTCTAGGTTGTAATCAATTTCATTCTGGTGAAATGAACAACGCGCACATTAATTATTCGCCTTTAATCAGCGACTAACTTCGTTGCGAGCAGGCGGTGCCCTTTTTCTCTACTCTCCTTATTTAGTTACAACTGAGGAATTTTTGCAGAAAGAATACGAGTGACGGATTAACGAGAGATCCGGGAATTAGCGGGGTAAAACGAAACGACGGCAGTACCTCAAGGCTACCGGGTGTTAGCTTGCCACTCTCATTACGGCGGATTTTCGCGGAAGAAAGAGCCAACTGGCTTGCTACCAGTCCCTGGACTTGCAGGAGACAAGGAGGGACCCTACAGCTCTTCCAGCAGGTACAGTAGCTACATATGATGGTCTCGCCTTTTGTTGACTGCCGTTTTTTATTACGCGTGGGGGAAGTACGTGATATGCAAATGGGAGGGCGGGACCAACAGAGCGCATAAATTTAATAAGTGAGAGATCAAAGGGCTGCCAGTTAGCTGAAACGAAGTGGTGCTACTTCTATACAATAAAATTAAGTCTAAACATTTCTCGTTTGACTCTGTTTTGCGTTTTGAACGCACCTAAATCTAAATTAATGGTTGTACTTTAATGTCTTTACGATGTCGTTCAAGGTGGATGCCGAGAAATTAGACTATCAAATACAGTCAGTCAGTCAGCAATATGTAAACTAAGATGAAGTGACATATGCTAGAGCACATAGGTAAGTTCGTTACGAGTGGTGTTAGCACGCAGCGTTTCTGATATTTGCAATGAGGTATGATTTAAAACATTATATGAGACTTGTTTTTAAAAAGCCTGTTGACACAGAGCCAAACATATGTCATATGGAAAACATTACGAATAATTACAGTCACGAGAAAGAACATATTAAAGAAAGGCGACCTTTTTAACGTTGTTTCAACCATCGCACTGACACCAAAACAACACTAGACTAATTCGGAACCGCTCTGTCGAATGGGCACGTAAAATTTCCGTGTCAAAATCATTGTGTTTGTAAAGGAAACAAACCGTCGCGGGCCGTTGACAACGGGCGTCACGCAGAAGACGTGATGAGCAGTATGGAGGAACAAAGCGTTGCAAGTGATTGGGAAATCGTACGGGTAACTCCTGTTTTCTCGAGGAAACGAAAAGAACTATAGGCCTATATCGATAATACCAGTCTGTTCTAAAATACTGCAACATGTATTACGCAAACTTGTTATGATCTTTTTGGAGTGGTAAGTCACCCCAGAATGAACAGATATTGATTCCTTAAAGAACTATCATGTGAAACTCAGCTCGCTCTGTTCGTTCACAAGATACCGAAGGCAATAGATCGAGGCGTCCACGTAGTGGTTTGTTCCTGGACTTCCCTAAGGCTTTCGAGACAGTTCTGCACTTCGGCCTAATGAAAAAAGTAGGAACGTGCGGAATGAGAGACCATCTTTTTGACTGGACTGAAGAGTTTCTAGACAAAACTAGTTTGCGTAATACAGTTCCAGTATTCTACAGCAGAATGGTATTATCGATATAGGCCTGTTCGAGAAAAGAGGAATTACCTATACGTTTTCCCAAAACAAGTTTTCCTATACGGCGAGAAATCCTCATCGTAAAAGTAAGCTGGGGAGTACCATCAGAATCTCCTTGAAGCAGTTCGTGGATTAAGCTGCTGTATTTGGAGAAACTGTAACGTTAGAAACCCCAAGTGTCACCAACACTCGTAGGCCGTTCTTCTCCCTCCAGAATATCCGTGCGTGAAAGCTCCTGGTTGCGGGTCGGGGGAGGAGCCAAGCCCCGCTTCAAACCCACCTGGAAGAGTAACGACAAGAACATTTTCAAGACAGCATGGACGTGGTATTTAGGAGGTGTGCCACATTGCACAGAATACCTAACTAATACCCACGTCCGGTCTCAGATTGACAAAACACAAATACGCTGAAGGAAAAACATAGCAACACCAAGAAGGAGTTGGTAGGCGTGTTTTTACATCTGAAAGACGATGTCTATTGAAATTTCGCGCCAGTCGCATAAGAGTGAGGATAGTAGCGCCACCATAAGGATACAATTCAGGTTTACTTTAATGGTTGGCCTAAGGGTCGTGAGCGTTAGTTACTTTCGAGACTGGGCGTGGTGCGCAGATGGTAGTCAAGAATGCCTTCAGGGGGCAAAGATGCCATTATCATCACCTCACTGAGTTTGAACGAGGTCGTGTAATAGAGCTACGAGAAGCAGGATGTTCCTACCTCGATAGAAAGATTTGGCAGGAATGTAGCCACTGTGCATGATTGTTAGCAGCTGTGGTCTCGAGAATGTACGGTCGCAAGAAAACTGGACTCCGGCAGGCCATACGGCACTACCGAGAGGCAGGACCATCGTGTTCGGCGTATGGCTCTGCCGCATCGAACGGCCGCTGCAGCAGCAATCTGATCATCAGTTGGCACCACAGGGACACAACGAATTGTTACAAATCGAATACTCTAAGGAAAGCTCCAAGCCAGACGTGCTGTAGCGTGCATACCACAGACTCCTATCCACCGCCATTTGTGACTGTAGTGGTGTCAAGCGAGAGTTTATTGGAGGGCATGGTAGGGGTCTTTTGTGTTTCCTGATTGTTGTAAGGGCGACCGGAACAGTCGCGGGGTTGTACTAACGGAAACACGGCGGGACCCGCGGAGCGGCCCGCAAACAACACAACGGGAGAGGACGGACACGACCAACGGAGGACCTTACAACATAACAAGAACAGACAACAGAATCACGAACCAAACAAGACAACCACGTCCACTCGTAAAGAAAACACGAAAGTCAATACGCTGTCTAATGCGAGGCGATATGTCCTGAGATGCACGTGAGGTTAGACTGGCAGGCTGAGCTTTTTTTTTTATTGTGATTTCTTTCCCCTGCCCCTATGGGGCAGGGGAGGGTTGTCAGCGACACAATCCGCCGCTCTTCAGCCGAGTGACATGGCAACTAAAATAAGAATAAAATGTTACATACGTAAGGCGATAATAAAGGGGAGTATAAAACAGAATAATGGGAGAAAATGAAGGTAAAAATCGACTGACATGGAGACGTTCATGGAGGACAGTTAAAAAAGTCACCAGAAAGTTAAAAAAAAACACAGTTGGCGATTCTTAAAACACAGAGAAGACACTGAATGGACATGCACAGCTTAAAATTCCGCCACTGTATTAAAAATAGAACAACACACTTAAAACCCACTTGTAGCAGACACGACGAAGAATAAAACTGCCAGGTGGGACCTGGCAGGCTGAGCGACAGGCAGGCGCTTAAGTACTCGATTGGGGACGCTGCTATTGGCCGCTGCAACCATGTGCTCTACTCTGGCGCCCTCACTCTAAATGCGGGCCGGGAGGCGCCCGCCGCCACAGCTTACGGCGCGATGGTGCAGAGACCTCTAGGGGACTTCGACGTCCATGACGTCTGGCGGGGATTCAAATTCCGCAGCTCGCGGTACCAGACCGATGAAAGCTGGTTCTGCCTCATTGCTATTGATCCCCATGCACTGATTAGAAGGACGCCATTTCAGAGGATGCAACCAAGCGTTATGGACTCACTGGAACTACGCCTGTAACTAGTATCTGGAGTGTGATTTGTGTGACAGCAAGACTACTCTCGCGGTTATGCCACGTACCCTGAATACAACATTTGTACTTCAATCTGGTGATTCGATCTGCTGTGCTGCCATTCATGAGCAGCATTCCTGTTTTGCAACCTGGATAATGCTCGTCCACATACTACTGTTGTAGCCCAACGTGCTCTACACAGCGCCGACATGTTGCCTTGGCCTACTCGATCACCTGCTCTGCCTCCAATCATCGGAAGACAACTCCAGCATCGTGCACAACCAACATTAACCGTCCCTGTATCGATCGTCCAGCTGCAACAGCCATCGAAAATCATGCCACGAAGTGACATCCGGCAACTCACCTCTGTAACACAGTGCATGCACGTTTGCATGCCTGCGTTCAACAATCTGGCAGTTACACTACTTACTAATGTGCCAGCAGTTCACATCTGCAGTGGCTTATTTCGCATTACATTACATTAACTATTTTTTGGTACTGCGATTTTTTTCGTCAGTTTGCGGAGGAGTTTATGTTTATTTTTTAGTTACGCAGATTTAACACATTATTGCAAACAGACTTCCGTCTCACAGTTTTGTGAGGTTACAACAGTACTCTGTAGTCATTTAACTGCTCCTCCATGTATACAGGGAAAGATATAATGAAGGCATTTTGCTCTGATTATTGCCAGCATCATATTTAAAGTACCAGGGAAGCAGGTTGCTAGCCTTACTTGCCCCGAGTCCCATTGGGTTTTGCCCCTAACAGATGAGGGACTAACCGGTGGATTTGGTAATCTTTGCCGTATGAGCACAAAGGTGACCACGACTCAGAATATGTCCGAGATGCCCAGCCTTATTCCAAAGTAACTGGTATCCCGACTGTCGGGACCACTTACTTGGCCACTCATACAGGGTGTTTCAAAAATGACCGGTATATTTGAAACGGCAATACAAACTAAATGAGCAGCGATAGAAATACACCGTTTGTTGCAATATGCTTGGGACAACAGTACATTTTCAGGCAGACAAACTTTCGAAATTACAGTAGTTACAATTTTCAACAACAGATGGCGCTGCGGTCTGGGAAACTCTATAGTACGGTATCTTCCACATATCCACCATGCGTAGCAATAATATGGCCTAGTCTCTGAATGAAATTACCCGAAACCTTTGACAACGTGTCTGGCGGAATGGCTTCACATGCAGATGAGATGTACTGCTTCAGCTGTTAAATTGTTTCTGGATTCTGGCGGTACACCTGGTCTCTCAAGTGTCCCCACAGAAAAAAGTCACAGGGGTTCATGTCTGGCGAATAGGGATGCCAATCCACGCCGCCTCCTGTATGTTTCGGATAGGCCAAAGCAATCACACGATCATCGAAATATTCATTCAGGAAATTAAAGACGTCGGCCGTGCGATGTGGCTGGGCACCATCTTGCATAAACCACGAGGTGTTCGCAGTGTCGTCTAAGGCAGTTTGTACCGCCACAAATTCACGAAGAATGTCCAGATAGCGTGATGCAGTAATCGTTTCGGATCTGAAAAATGGGCCAATGATTCCTTTGGAAGAAATGGCGGCCCAGACCAGTACTTTTTGAGGATGCAGGGACGATGGGACTACAACATGGGGCTTTTCGGTTCCCCATATGCGCCAGTTCTGTTTATTGACGAAGCCGTCCAGTTAAAAATGAGCTTCGTCAGTAAACCAAATGCTGCCCACATGCATATCGCCGTCATCAATCCTGTGCACTATATCGTTAGCGAATGTCTCTCGTGCAGCAATGGTAGCGGCGCTGAGGGGTTGCCGCGTTTGAATTTTGTATGGATAGAGGTGTAAACTCTGGCGCATGAGACGATGCGTGGACGTTGGCGTCATTTGGACCGCAGCTGCAACACGGCGAACGGAAACCCGAGGCCGCTGTTGGATCACCTGCTGCACTAGCTGCGCGTTGCCCTCTGTGGTTACCGTACGTGGTCGCCCTACCTTTCCAGCACGTTCATCCGTCACGTTTCCAGTCCGTTGAAATTTTTCAAACAGATCCTTTATTGTATCGCTTTTCGGTCCTTTGGTTACATTAAACCTCCGTTGAAAACTTCGTCTTGTTGCAACAACACTGTGTTCTAGGCGGTGGAATTCCAACACCAGAAAAATCCTCTGTTCTAAGGAATAAACCATGTTGTCTACAGCACACTTGCACGTTGTGAACAGCACACGCTTACAGCAGAAAGACGACGTACAGAATGGCGCACCCACAGACTGCGTTGTCTTCTATATCTTTCACATCACTTGCAGCGCCATCTGTTGTTGAAAATTGTAATTACTGTAATTTCGAAAGTTTGTCCGCCTGAAAATGTACTGTTGTCCCAAGCATATTGCAACAAACGGTGTATTTCTATCGCTGCTCGTTTAGTTTTTATTGCCGTTTCAAATATACCGGTCATTTTTGAAACACCCTGTACGTTGCCCGTGGTTCATGAACTAGGACATGACTACAGGAACCCACACCATGAACCACAGATATAATGAAGGTGGATTAAATTATCTGTGTAGGTGAAAACGAGTTCCCCTTTACTCGGCTTCCGCTGACGCTGTCAGTCGGTCATTTAAGTGGGTCACCTTTAATCAGAGTCTGAATGAGCCGTCTGATGCAGTGACCACTTTCCAAACATCCACTCTGTTAATGTGGAGCCTCTTCTGTTTAAATGAAAACCGCGTCGGACGATATCGAAGAGATCGACAGCGCATTCTGAAGTGATAAATGGCTCTCCATGTTCAACATGGAGATCTCGTATCGTACGTGCTACGAAGCCTGCCTCGGGGACGGATGTGTGTGAACTCCTTAGGTTAGTTACGTTTAAGTAGTTCAAAGTTCTAGGGGACTGATGACCATAGTGCTCAGAACCATTTTTTGAACCAGAAACATTATGTTTTCAGCACACAGTAACAAACTCAACATACTCCTTGTTTCATTAGCGTTCCATTGAAGCCGGATGACTGGATGTGAATAGTATACTCATGCTCTGCACGATTCTAGAGGGACTCATTCTTTACCCGGTCAAATGAGAAATGCAGAAAATCTTAGTCTGCCGCCACTCAGAGTTTTGCGTGTATGGTGATACAGAAAGCGTTGTGCTCACTGAATGATAAACTGAGGGTACGTCAATCAGAAAACGCATTGCCATGTGTGCTCTAGTTTGTTTCCTCACCTTTGTTCAGCCCTCCACTTCCGTCAAAGACTAAAAACGAGTATTAGGCGAACAATCGCTAATGAAAGATAATGATTTCACAAAACAAAGAAAGACAACTATTGTCTTTAGCGAATATTGATCACTCTGATGATAATTACACTATCATGAAACTATATCATAACTATTAAAGAAACAAAAACAGCGGTACTGTTACGTTGGATACACCGGCTCTCACCCGATCACCGAAGTTGAGAAACGTTGGGCATGGTTAGCAGTTGCATGGGAGCACAGGTTGTCGTAGGTTCATGGCTCAAGGAAATGCGAGTCTCTGAAATGGGGTCCAATTGAAAGTCTTGCACCTGGCCGTGTAGCCATACCAATTATTGTTATTATTATTATTATTATTATTATAACAAACTAACTTACGCTTTTATCTGTTTAACTTCCTTTCTACCAACTGTCAACAGACGACATTACAGAAAGGTCAGAAAACACTGGCGTGTACCAAAAAAGAGTATCGGTATTTTCGGGATAATTGAAAATGATAAAACAGCCGTAACTAGGAATAAGTCGCACACTGGGATAGAGACATCAGAGCAATGTCTACCGACCTGAAATTTATTTTCAGCGTACTCCCCCCTGTAAACTTAAACGCTTATCCCATCGTTCAACAAGGCGTTAAAACCCTGCAGGACAGAATTCTTGTGGCAGCGTTTGAATCTAATGAGTGGCGCTCCAAATATTGCCAGTTTATTTGGTTCCTTGCACTTCTGCAACCAATAAGACCGATATGTGCTGAGGGTAGCGAAATACCCCTACAGAGGGAAAAGAAAGCCATCACTGGATAACCAGGATGACCAGAACGTTCCTGGTTTGGGACTTTCTCTTGTCCTTTGCTGAGTTTCTGTATATAATTGAACACAAATTTGCATGAAAAAAAGTTCTAACACTATACGGGACGAATTTCGTTTCGGCCGTGCTCTCCCTGGGCTCACAAAAATGGCGTTCTTCTAGTCGGATGCATACCCGTAACCACATCTGCCACGTTGGTCTGACTGTAGGTCATCAAACATTGGCCGCGGAATACTGTATATCAGCCACCTTCCGTTCGACATGTGTTGCCACCATCCGGATACGTATAGGCCCGAAATTAAAAGTGATATGCGGTACTCCCGCACTTGTGACTTATTTATTGACTCAGCCTCGTATAAAGCGACATGCAAATTTTCAATGTTTCTGGTTCGGTATTTTTTTAAGGACATACAGACTTTTTTATTGCACCTGGGCGCTTTCTAGCTCTCAAAGTACGGATGACTGATCGGGTAAATTATTATTTTTTTTATTATTATGGCTCTAAGCACTATGGAACTTAACATCTGAGACCATCAGTCCCCTAGAACTTAGAACTACTTAAACCTAACTAACCTAAGGACATCACACACATTCATGCCCGAGGCAGGATTCGAACCTGCAACCGTAAGCAGCAGCGTGGTTCCGGACTGAAGCGCCTAGAACCGCTCGGCCACAGAGGCCGAATAAAATTATTGATTCGGTTATTTCCTCCTGTATTTGGGATAGATGAGATATAATGGCTTCCATTAGCTTTCAATCCTTTTTAAGTACGCTGCAGAGTAAAGAGCACTCGGTTAATCTAGAAACCCTCCTACGTATAATTCAGAAAACATTTATTATTGCATGATTTTGTGAAAGCATCTGTCCCTAATTCATACGTGTACAGTCAGCAATATAAGAAGACAAATAAGCGGACAAGGAACTACATACAAACACAACTAAAGATTTGAAATTGTGATAGACCCCAGGTGCTCTTTTAATAACTTATAAAAAGCTCGAAAGACATATTGCATTGGTAGGTATGACTAGTTGTTCCTCTGAATTGCTATTCCGTTAAGTTATCTTATGAAAATTGTCTCACGGAACGACAGTTATCTCATAAGAGCAGGTAATGAAATATCATTTGCACTTTCAGATCCGTATTTTGTCTCATCTCGACTGTTAATAGTCAGAACTCTTACCACTTATCAATTGCTGTCTGAGAAGTACGTATTAGAATGTAAGTTTGCAGGCTTTCGTGGCCGGTGTCATTAAAGTTAAAATCTTCCGGGATGTTAGGTCACGTCATATTTCCTTCTAAAATAATCGACGTTTCGACCCCTTTGCTGGTATCTTCTTCAGAATGTTTCGGTGTTCACTATTGCGAGAACATAGTGTTCAGCAGTTGTGGACACCGAAACATCCTGACGATCCCAGCAGAGGAGCCGAAACGTCGATTATTTTAGAAGAAATATGACGCGGTCTAACATCCCAGAAGATTTTAAATTTATATATTAGGACTCACAGAGGGAGTGCAACAATAACGAGAAGGGTACGTAAAAGTTCAGAGTTTCTCTTAACTGCAGCAACTAATCAAAGTGTGTACAAGTGGACGGCAGACCTACGTGTGTGCTGCCCATGTTGTTGTGGGTAGTAAATATTTGTCAATACGTCTAGTTCGCAAGTCGGTGAATTAATATCGAGTGATCTTGCTGGCAACGCTCCTTATCTAATTTTTCCACTTTTCTCGTGAACAGAATATTTCTTGTCTTCCACCAGCGAACGAATTTCTGCCGTTATGTGTCACCGGCGTCGGAGCATAGAACTGTATGAAGAAGGCAACGATGTTCTACAGCCATCGTAAGTAATTTCGGTGTGCAGGAAGATTGACAAGGGTTACCGTGCCACAAGGGATCATGTTTTACTTTTAGCGACACAGCACGACTCCACGAAGAATGCTGTCTAAAGCCAGCGTACAAACATTTTCCAAGACTTTGAAGTGCTACAACAAAAGGGAGGCAGTCTGTAATATCATTTCGTGGCAAAATTAAAGGATAATGAATTAAATTTAAATGTAATATTTCGTTCCAGTGACATTACAGAGAGAGGTAGAGAGAGAGAGAGACAGAAAGTAGATAATATTATTCGTCAGACTTACCTATAAGAGGAAAAATGTATTCAAATGAAGTTTTTTTTATGATTTATTGCAGTTTAGAATACGATCATGCGACGAAACAATGCCGTAAGTGCGGAAGTGCACATTTCATTAGAAAATTGGAAAATTTACGTGAGTAACGTTGCCAGCAGAATCGCTCGATATTAATTCACTGACATTCGTACTAGACACAGCAGAGCAGTCACGTTTTGACAAAGATTAGTACCTCACAACAGCATCGACAGCATACGGATAGGTGTGCTTGCCCACGTTGACATTCGTGGTCGCATTTAATGCGGGAGCGCCTCTACAAATTCCACCTGCATTTCTCATGTAAGGTTCCCATATGCTTTCTGTTATTGTTAATAATTCGCGTTGCTGCTACGATCGCAGGTTCGAATCCTGCCTCGGGCATGGATGTGTGAGATGTTCTTAGGTTAGTTAGGTTTAAATAGTTCTAAGTCTAGGGAACTGTTGACCTCAGATGTTAAGTCCCATAGTGCTCAGAGCCATTTGAACCATTTGTTAATAATTCTTTACTGTATTAGTACAAAGATCAATCAGCGCACTGCATGTGTAGTGAATAAGATCCTTGAATCTCTGTTTAGTTTTACGTGTGTTTGACTTGCTCGTCTGTCTTTTGTGTAGCGCTGGACATTCTTATTTGTGGCATAGTAGTGAAGTTCAGTTCTCCGGAGTATGAACTATCAGCAGTATTTTATTATGGAGGGGAAAGCTGATATTCTTGCTCTTCGTATTGACGAAGATTTTGGAGAAATTGTAAAGGTTTGTTTGTAATTTTTATAATAAATGAATTTTATAATTTCTAGAGAATTCTTATGTTGGTGCTGTCTATTTCTCAATAATCATAGTTTGATTTCTAAAAAAAATATTTTCTTTAAAGTAAAACCTACCTTCATGATTCATAGTAAACTTGTGAACTTATGGAGTGAGCGTTGCACCTTGCCCCACACGAAGAAGGAGATTGTTTGCGATAAAATGAATTTAGAGTAGATTTCGATCCTTAGCTGCTGCAAAGGCTGGTGTGTATTTGCTTTCGAGATCAGCCGTACGGCAGACACAAAAAACACCATGCTGAGCAGGAGGTACGTCACTTTTGTTTCAGAGCAGATATCATCTTGAATTCTTGGGCAACCAGTGTGTAGTCAGGCGTCGTGCTAGTAAGTATATTAGTTTTCAACGAGCAGTGTTGCCAATTTAAACAGTTCCTTTTTTCGACTAGAGCAGCACTTTATTTTCGAGGGTATTCTAAGATTACACCTCATATTAGGCATCGTTCATTACGTGTTTCGGTACTCAGTTTTAGTTACATAGTTTTCATTGAGCATACAGTTGATTTCTTTGGCAAGTAATTAGATTCACTTGCTTTATTTCAGAATTTTGCACGTCATTAAGTTATAAGTTTTATTTCACGACACTGCTCAAATGTTCAACACATGGCCAGTTTCACTCATCAAGCGAATACGCTATCTAAATTACATGTTACATATCTACACTAGCACCTCCTGGGCTTCTGGAATGCGGCTGTATAGTCGATCGGGTCTTTAACTGCCGAATCTAACCTTCGGATAGAGGATAACACTATCAGAAAGTCACTGGATAGTTCAACAGTCGTCATTTTCACGCACATTCCATTGATGGACCATAAATAGGAACGAAAACTAAAACTACTGTAGAGTCCATGCGCTCTTTATCGTAAGGTTCCTTGTAGAACACACATTTAAACCTTTGAATAACGGAGGTTTTTGCCTAAAACCACTGTTCTATTAATTTTTTGAAGCGCCAGTACCTTCAACATGAAACCACAGATGCCGTTTGAGGACAGAGACATCTAGTGGTACTCTGCGATACCTCTACGACACATGTCAATCACACATCGCGATTACGGGCAGCATGGGGTTCACGCCTGAGCCTCAGGACGTGCGCTAGCAACGCATGTCGGGTGTTTCAAGCGTCAACTTCGCGTCTTAATATCTCGGGATGTAATGGGAATATTGCGATGCAATCAACGCCATTGTGCATGTGCTTTGTCATGCTATGGATTGCTGAAGGAAAAATATAGGAGGTCCATTTAAAAAAACATAAGTTTGTGTTAAAAAACACATATGCTTTCGTTTTAGAATGTTTCCAAATGTGTACATTCATGGGCCCCATCCCTACATTGATACCGGTGAACGTCGTTTTCCAATAGCTGTTGTTGTTTCAGAGATATTTTGGGTGGAAAAGATAGCTGGGACACCCTGTATACTGGCCATGTTGAAGAGACCACTGACAGTGACATTAAGTATACCTAAAGCTATAGTGGCGTAAATTTCAATATGTACTACTGCTTTTAGGAGTGGTTTCGACATGAAGCCACTGAAGCACATCGTAGTTCTGACATAAAATTCTTTGTGTTTTAGGCCCATTTTTGCTTTTTATTTGGGACTATAATTTGTTTTAGGCGTTAAGAGCTCATGGAAGTTTCGAGATGTGGGATTGTGATACTTCACATGAAATAAAAAGTGGTTGAAAACTGTAGTTCCTAGTGGTTCTCCTTAAATCAGTTGGTTGTTTAGTTTTTACTAATTTCTTCTTGTACAGATTGCGTACTATGATAATAAAGGCTACTTTTGTGAAAAATTTTAAAATTGTGGTTTTTAGTGTTGTTAAGACTCAAACCGTTAAATCTAAAAGTGCAGTATGCTGCTATTTTATCTCGAGATGTGTAATGACGTTGAGAAACTCTTACGTCGCATCCACAGCAGCTGAATCCTCGTTTGGGATGCTACGGTAGTGGTAGTGTTACAGAGTATCTTCTCTGTACTACAAGGTATATGGTTGAGATTTCTGACAAGGGTGTACTCTGTAGTGGACCATAACAAGCGGTGCTCCGTGAGATAGTTCTGCGCAGCTTCTCAGGTTGCCTATTAACGTGTAAAAGCGGCGCTTCGCTTACTGCAGCACAAAGGTGCAATACGCCACAGGTGCTGGGGAGGAGGGGCGAGGTAGGCGCGAGACGCTCGCCTCGGATGAAGTAGCACAGTGTCCAGGCCGACCTCGCTGAGTCAGCAGCGTCCTCTTCCCAGCTGGTTGCGCCCATTTCCTGGACGTGATGGGCGCGAGGCTCCTCCGGGTGTTCCTCTTTTCCCCTCGGCGTGCTTCAACGCCCGCGGTCGCGATCACCGTGGCGGACCGCTGTGGCCGAGGGCGTGGGACAAAGGGCAGTCGAAGGGTCGGGACGGGAGCCTGAGGAGCCGCAGCCCCGAGGATAACGTCCACGCCGCCGGACGACAGCTGCCGCTGATGGATCCCCTTCCCGGTGGCTGCGACAGGCCCACGCCCGAACGCAGTTTCCACTGAATCAGCGGAATACGCCGCGCCGAGAGAATAGTCTGCCGCTGAGGCACCAGAAACTTGTTCTCTCTGATGTTGTTGTTTCTCCCTAAATGTAATGGTAATCTCTCACACTTTTTTCTACGTCTACTCTTCTTTTTATTGTAGCAGTAGTCGTTCTCTGCTTGGCTCTGTGGCTAACAAGGAGAACACGGCCAGTGCTATAACCCGATTTCCCAGAAACCTCACTCAATGGAAGGGGGATTAAAAATAAGTCAACAAGTGTCTCTGCTTATCCGCAGATACTCGAAAGTTTCTGACGAAACGACGGTCAATGTAGACGCATTTTATTGCGTGGTATGTTCAACTAAGGCATTTCAGCTTCACACTTTTGCTCCCCCGGTTCGAAACTGGATTATTTTTTTCATTCCTTGTTTTCTCATTTGCTTACCTATATGCGTAGAAGTTTACTACACGATTGCTTCTTGTCAAGTTACGGGATACAAGGACTTTATATTAGTCGTAAAATTACTATTTCTTTTACATTTACTGCGTAACATATAATACACTACTGGCCATTAAAATTGCTACACCGCGAAGATGACGTGCTACAGACGCGAAATTTAACCGACAGGAAGAAGATGCTGTGATATGCAAATGATTAGCTTTTCAGAGCATTCACACAAGGTTGGCGTCGGTGGCGACACCTACAACGTACTGACATGAGGAAAATTTCCAACCGATTTCTCATACACAAACAGCAGCTGACCGGCATTGCCTGGTGAAACGTTGTTGTGATGCCTCGTGTATGGAGGAGAAATGCGTACCATCACGTTTCCGCCTTTGATAAAGGTCGGATTATAGCCTACCGTGATTGCAGTCTATCGCATCGCGACATTGCTGCTCGCGTTGGTCGAGATCCAATGACTGTTACAAGAATATAGAATCGGTGGGTTCAGGAGGGTAATACGGAACGCCGTCCTGGATCCCAACAGCCTCGTATCCCTAGCAGTCGAGATGACAGGCATCTTATCCGCATGGCTGTAACGGATCGTGCAGCCACGTCTCGATCCCTTAGTCAACACATGGGGACGTTTGACGAACAGTTCGACGACGTTTGCAGCAGCATGGTCTATCAGCTCGGGCACCATGGCTGCGGTTACCGTTGACGCTGCATCACAGACAATAGCGCCTGCGATGGTGTACTCAACGACGAACCTGGGTGCACGAATGGCAAAACGTCATTTTTTCGGATGAATACAGGTTCTGTTTACAGCATCATGATGGTCGCATCCGTGTTCGGCGACATAGCGGTGAACGCATATTGGAAGCATGTATTCGTCATCGCCATACTGGCGTATCACCCGGCTTGATGGTATGGGGTGCCATTGGTTGCACGTCTCGTTCACCTCTTGTTCGCATTGACAGCACTTTGAACAGTGGACGTTACATTTCAGTTGTATTACGATCCGTGGCTCCACCCTTCACTCGATCCCTGCGAAACCTTACATTTCAGCAGGATAATGCAAGACCGCATGTTGCAGGTCCTGTACGGGCCTTCCTGGATACAGAAAATGCTCGATTGCTGCCCTGGCCAGGACATTCTCCAGATCTCTCACCAACTGAAAACGTCTGGTCAATGGTGGCCGAGCAACTGGCTCGTCACATACGCCAGTCACTGCTCTTGATGAAATGTGGTGTCGTGTTGAAGCTGCATGGGCAACTGTACCTGTACACGCCGTCCAAGATCTGTTTGACTCAATGCCCAGGCGTATGAAGGCCGTTATTACGGCCAAAGGTGGTTGTTCTGGGTACTGATGTCTCAGGATCTATGCACCCAAACTGCGTGAAAATGTAATCACATGTCAGTTGTAGTATAATATATTTGTCCACTGAATACCCGTTTATCATCTGCATTTCTTCTTGGTGTAGCAGTTTTAAATGGCTAGTAGTGTATATAATACATATATAAAGACAATATATAATACATTTATTATATATGTTTTATGGTCCACTGCTGTCTGCTCGCTTTGAGAGCTATTTCGGAAATGATGTGTTTCCCTTACTGATTACCTCAAGAGGAAAAAATCAGTTGGGCCGGTCATAATGTATTGAATACAAAATCCTCCGTGCAGGCTGCAGGAACAAACGGCTATACTTGCTGGCCGACCGAAACGCGCTTCCCAGGAACAAGTACACAACACCACCAATATCATTGGCAAGGCACACAATAAGAATCAGACTGAAAACAATTTCAAATTTTTCTCATTCATTTTTTGTTTTACACATTTGAGTTGTAATCTTCAGAGGCCATGCGTAGAGAAATAACTGGTGTATGAAGACTGGGTGCAAAATTATGAACCGACGACGCTAGCCACTGTGCCACCACTTCTGCTGAACTAATTACAGTACCTTGAGAACTCCGACAGTCGTTTTCTCAGAAATGGTCGAGCGTCTACGGATAAACCAAGACGCGTCTCCGCTTATTGTGACTCCTCTTCTACTGGGCCAAGTTTCTGGGAGATCGGTGTTATGGCACTAGCGATGTTCTTCTCCTAAGTAGAGAACCGGCTAACGACAAAAAGGTTCGAGGTTCAAAGGTCAGGCTGTCCTAAGATATTTACTTCTTTTATAACTCATCGCTTCTTTCGCGTTCAGCAGTGATATATTAATGAGGAAGAGGCCGAATTGTACCGCGAGGTGAAGCTACGAAAACAGCAGATTCCTCTAAAGCAGCACTCAGCACCAGTCAAGACAGACGCGGATAGGAAGTTGATGGCGGAGGTGGGTGGGTAAGGAGGTGCCACTTCGTCATTTGGTCACAAATGCGTATGATTTGAAAACATTTCGTACATTTTGAAATTGAGAAAATTTCTTGCGTGTTCAGTACTATTAATATCAGCAGTAGTTGTCCAACAATGGAAACTAAAGTTCCCCTCCCCGTTCACACAGCTTTCACCTACCACTGTTGCTGGCGTTTCCCACTACACGTGGGCGAGGGGGCTAGCCGCGCGGTATGGGGCGCCATGTCACGGTCCGTGCGGCTCCCCTCGTTGCAAGTTCCAGTCCTCACTCGTTCATGGGTGTGTGTGTTGTGCATAGCGCAAGTTAGTTTAAGTTAGAATAAGTAGTATGTAGGCTTAGGGAACGATAACCCCAGCAGTTTCGTCGCATATAACTTTCTCTACAAGTGCCCAGTTTAGTTGAGTTACGCAGTGAAGCTACTGAAGCAGTTCAGTTCCGTTTATCATAGATGATTGAAAAGTCTGTATTCATAAAGTGCCTGTAATTTTACATCATGCATGCACTTCTGAAGGACATTGTAATGTAAAGATACAGATACTGCATAAAAGCAGGCATTTTAGTGTGTTAAAAAAAAAAGTTCAAATGTGTGTGAAGTCCTATGGGACTTAACTACTAAGGTCATCAGTCCCTAAGCTTACACATTACTTAACCTAAATTATCCTGAGGACAAACACACACACACCCATGCCCGAGAGAGGGCTCGAACCTCCGCCGGGACCTGCCGCAAAGTCCATGACATTTTATATACATATATATATATATATATATATATATATATATATATATATATATATATATGTGTGTGTGTGTGTGTGTGTGTGTGTGTGTGTGTGTGCCTCGACAGGCCTAAATGACGATAATATAAAAATGTTTGTCTCTACCTGCGGGGTAGTCACGAAATGTGCGAGCATAATGGCTCTGGACGCCGTGATATGGGGATTTTGGGTTGGTCCCTGGAAGCGTGCATGGGTAACCTAAGGGTAAGGCGACCGTTTGATACGGCTCAGATGTTATGTGTCACAAATAGCGGACCTCAAAACGTATCCGCAAACTGCGAATCAGTTCAGTAGCCGGCCGCGGTGGTCTAGCGGTTCTGGCGCTGCAGGCCGGAACCGCGGGACTGCTACGGTCGCAGGTTCGAATCCTGCCTCGGGCATAGGTGTGTGTGATGTCCTTAGGGTAGTTAGGCTTAAGTAGTTCTAAGTTCTAGGGCACTTATGACCTAAGATGTTGAGTCCCATAGTGCTCAGAGCCATTTGAACAATTTTTTTTTTCAGTTCATTAATAGTTCAGTTTGTTGTATTACGTAGTGTTCCTTCTTACTCCCTTTTATTATTTGCTGTAAATTTATTTCTGAAGGAGTCACATCAGAAGTGATGAATGGGTTGGAAACTTCGACACGTCTCTGCAAGGAATGGTAGGATGTGTCTCACACACAGTTTAGGTATTGAGATCAGTACTGTGGACGATGGTGAAGATTTTGACGTAGCTGAAAAAACAGTAAGTGCCTCGAAACCGGCCTGTTGTTGTTGTAGGTCAGGATGTTGATCCCCTCGTGCTACTTGTAGTTCTTACTCCAGACCACAAACACATTGTAATGATGATGGTAGCAAAGTCATCATCAGAAAGATTACATTATTCATAACTCCTCACTTACTCAAGACTGCAAGGAAACAATTTATTTCTTCACGCAGTAAATAGCTGCGACAGAACTTCAGACATGCCGGTTTCTCAACTGTTCAACCTATCCCCGTGACTTCATAATATTCCACGAAAAGTCAGTGACCCAGCCGCGTCTCCTAAGGCCACTGCAAAAACAGGAGAAAAATTCATCCTCTCTCTCTACACAAATACAGGAAAGAGTCGTGGCGATTAAACCTTAAACGATATCAGATTTCATTGTTTTAATGTACTTGCGAGTCAGGCAAGTGATGCTGTCATATTTGTCCTTGGCACCCACTACTCACGTAGCAAGCTTCTGATACTACCGATCACACTCGGGTCTACAAGTTACTCTCGTGTAAAAGTCCAGCTATTGTCAGGGAACAGCTTGGAATCCAGAAACTGGCGTTGTAGAGAATCAAACTCATCCTTCACTCCAGTTCCCTGCATACGTCCACCAGCCCCAGACAAGGTATTACTACTGATTTCATGCAACTGTTCTCTAACTTGTGTATAAAAATCCAAGTGTTCGAAGGCTGACTTACACCGCACAATGTGTTAAAGGTGTCGAGGGTAAAGCTGCACTAACGTGACTTGCACGTATTTGTTAAGGTTGAAGGTTTTTTTCTGAAGTAATTACATACAAATCTTGTTGGTTCAACATAAACTGTGGTATACTAGTTGTGCGGACGTAGTATTTATGTCGATTGTACATTTATAGTAAAGACAAAAATTTTCGATTAATTCAACAAAAGTTCGTAATTCCCGTTCTGATTTCTCATATGAGTTGTATAGGTGTTGTATTTATGATGATTATATATTGATATTTTTGATTAATTGTAAAACAATTCCTAATTCTCATGACAAATGATTTTCACTCCCATACTAACATTAGGGTACATAACACTGATCACGAAACTAGATTTCAGATTTGTTCTGCATCAGCGTCAGCTTTAAACGGTAATTCACACTTTTTATTTACCTTCATCTTTTAGTTCTAATCATAGATTTTAGTGTCAGGAAGTCTTTTCTAAAAGTATTTGTATAGAGTTTAGCCACATATGCATGTGAAACATGGACGATAAATACTTTAGACAAGAAGAGAACAGAAGCTTTCGAAATGTGGTGCTACAGATGAATGCTAAAGATTAGAGGGGTTGATCACGTAACTGTTGATGAAGCACTGACTAGAATCGGGGAGAAGAGGAATTTGTGGCACAACTTGAGCAGAAGAAAGGATCAGTTAGTAGGACACGTTCTGCGACGTCAAGGGATCACCAGTTTAGTGATGGAGCGAAGCGTGCAGGAAAAAATTCGTAGAGGGAGACCAAGAGATGAATACACTAAGCAGATTCAGAAGGATGTAGGTTGCAGTAGTTACTCGGAGATGAAGAAGCTTGCACAAGATACAGTAGTATGGAGAGCTGCATCAAACAAGTCTCTGGACTGAAGACCACAACAGCAATACATCTTCCCATATGTACAAAAGGCTGTTAGTTTTGGAGACACACAAGAAAATTTTAACTGAATTACTACCGAAGTTAAATATTATCCTACATCAAGGGGCTAATGCTCTTTCGACCTTCCAGATACAATGTCTCTAAAATTTGTTATCTTGCTTAAAACATGCATATCGCCTGCTTTGAGCAAATATTCACTAGAGCTATTTTTTGCCATAATAGATGTCTTCGAAAAATGAAGCATTTTTGGAATAATTTAATAATTTAATTAACATTTAAAAACGCACTTGTATTTTCCTCCTTTTTTATTAGCCTGTAATACTGATTGTTTCATACTTGTTTATCAGATGTCACCAATGCCCGCAACTTCCTTTTTTTAGTAAAACAGACCTTGTGTCTGAATATTAAGTTTTTGTGTTCAGAGAGTTAGTACAAGATTATTTGCACTAGAAGATGCCGAAAATTTTGGTAACCATTTGGTCAGGACCAAGCTAGTCATTTCATGATTACTAGTAACCAATTGTAGCACAGCATCGCTTGCTTTCCGCTTTACATTGTGATCACAGGCAAGTGCCACTTGTCCGCTAACTTAATGGTTAAAGATTGACTGGGCACAGAACAATAGAGAAGATGGTAGAGAGGTCTTCAGTTATAGACATAAAAGTTATCTGTTTGTGCATTATTGTTCAAATACCAAGAAATCATTTCTGTTGTGTTTAAACATTCGTCATAGTCAGATGTATTTTCTCTTCTCTGTCTCTCATATATATATCACGAACGCCAGACGAAGGCAAGGAGGTGACTTAAAAATAAATAAATATATAAATATATATTATTTATTTATTTTTAAGTCGTCTGTATGTGCACGCTAATTTCAGGAGCTACTGAAGGTATTTTGACCTGGTTTTCACTAATAGAACCACTGATTCGTGAGGAAACGTTTTGCATGCAATTTGTAAACATTTCGTACAAATTGTCAGAATTACCATGAATCAAGTTTAAGATGTGAAATTAACGCCTCTGCCACTTAGCGAACAGCTGACATAACTCGAGAGAGTATCAATGCTTTGAGGCAGCAGAAGGCGTGAACAAATTCCTGTCTTGTGTGATGCTCTCTTTGTACAGTAATTAGACACCGAAAGGTTATAGGATCGAATCCCCACTTTGTCACTTTATTTTCACTCGGCCTTTTAATCTAGCATTCACCTCTCGATTACGTGAGATTTCACCAGAAACGAAACGTGGATCCAGTTCTAGGACACACTGTAGCTTCCCTTCCCCCGACTAGATAACTGGTTAGGGATATGCAAATCGCGTAACTGACATCCAGTTGATTACAATCACTTCAGAACAGCTCCACAGAGATAAAACATTCAAGTCCAGAACATGTGGTTTTCAATTATTTGTGCATAGAGTGATACGCAGCTTGTGATGCAGCTTTAATTCATTTATTTAAAGAAAGTTTTGCAGCAGCCCAGCAGATGACTCGATTTTCAGCTTTCCTTGAGTCATACTTAGATGCGAGAACGATTCTCTGCGTGGTGGCGTAAAAGATATTATTTGTTTGAACACTTTTACGTTATAAACCAGTCCTCACTGGCGAGAAACAAATGAAGGTCTTTTAAAGATCATAAAGACATGAGAACGATATTCTTGAATGACATTGACAAATTTGCTGTGGATGAATACACTAGATTTATAAATACTTGTACAGATGTTTTCAGGATGCATTTCGGAATATGATGACAGTTTGAGACTGTCAGTTTCTGCTTCCCTCAGATTCGCACTATTGGATCACTTCTAATTCTTCTAACAACGTGCACTGAGTAACTCAACTCTGAAGTATCGTAATAATATGATCAATAACGAAAAGATATCCAGGTTACCATAAGCCTGTGATGTGAGACTTCCAGTTTGAAATAATCAAATATTTTTAATCAATGGTTTCCTTGTAATCGTTTGAGAACATCTGCATAGCGGCGAAACATGCGAATCCAGAATGTGTGGTATTTTACTTTTATGCTTCAAGTAAAATGTTTTCCGAAAAATTACTTCACAAATTTCGCTTTGTTTGCATATAATACGTTCTTTCATAAGCGCAGCATATGACGAGTTTCAGCTTTCTGCTTTTCTTGAATCAAATCTAGTTGTGGACACAATTCTTGGCGTGGCAACGCGAATAAGTCTGCCATAAAGGGATCACGATAAAGAATTGCGGCAGTGAGTCAACAATGTGTCACTGTTCAAAACATGTTCAAATGTGTGTCAAATCTTATGGAACTTAACTGCTAAGGTCATCAGTCCCTAAGCTTACACACTACTTAACCTAAATTATCCTAAGGACAAACACACACACCCATGCGCGAGGGAGGACTCGAACCTCCGCCGGAACCAGCCGCACAGTGTGTCACTGTTCCTACGAAGCTTACCGAGAGGACTGTTGTAACTTGAACTACTCATGTAGATCATGTGCGTTTCTTTCTTATTTTTCTTTTTCTTACCTCCGCTATCAGCCTCTGATACATACTGAATCAGCCACACACACACACACACACAATCATGATTCACATATAATAGTCAGGTTGGTTATTTATCGTGTCAGAAGTACAGAAATATATAAAAAATGTAAGTGTTGACATAATTTTACACAAAAGAAGAGCAAAAACTGGACACTTCAAGTGCATTTGGTGTGGTTCTCATAAGGTCTTGCATGGTGCA
The DNA here is from genome assembly GCF_023864275.1 of Schistocerca cancellata. Lineage (NCBI taxonomy): Eukaryota > Metazoa > Arthropoda > Insecta > Orthoptera > Acrididae > Schistocerca > Schistocerca cancellata. The sequence continues at coordinate 124,196,250 of NC_064631.1, forward strand.
GGTGGTTGGTGATGAGGAACACTGAAGGAAATGGCTGTTAGTCTGCTCAACGCCACACTGGCAAAGAACTGAGTCCACAGAGAAACCCCAAGTCCGCAGATTGGTCTTGCATCTCGTTCTGTCTGATCGTAATCTATTGAGAATCTCCATATTGAACACTTCTCCGAATACCCAGGGAGAAGTTCTTCTTTTAGAGCCATCCATTCTCCCGAATACCGTCATGTTACTTACATCACAGTGTGCTCCCATACTACAGTGACATGTTACTCCAAACGCCAGTTCTCCATTCACTACATAATATCCATGCCTCCACATAACTTTCCTGGCATGTGCTGCTGACATTACGTAATTGATATGACAGTGATGATATACACTTTCTTGACCTCTGAATTATTTTACTCGTGGCCCTCAAACAAAATAAGCTACGCCAGTGAAGTCGTCTGGTGCTATATACTTAAGGCTACCCGCGTGGAACCGAGCCCGGTTGCTAGTATTTACTCAGTATACTAACACGTATATTCATTATCCGTCCGCTGCGTCTGTTTATTCACTATCAGTCCATAACCCTTTTATATTAAACATCAGTCAGATATGGTTTAGTAATCAGTCTTATTTAAATGTACTTTTGTAATAAGTGTCGATCAAATGTGCACCTATAATCAATCACTTGTCAGATGCGTGTAAATAACAGCCTTAATCGGTTACAATTGCAATCACACATACATTTCGTATATTTCTAACCAGGACGCAAAACTCTTTCTTGGTACTCTTGACTATGAACTCTTCTATTATCACTATGTTACGAAATTCATATTTGCACTCTAAACTCGATAGTTTGCAGTGTACTAGAATATACGTTAAGTATTTCGTGTGAAAGGAGATCGACATAAATTATGTTGTAATCCTTCTCCCTTTACTTGTGTTTTGGTATGTCATGGTATGGTTTAGTAGCTGACGGGGGTCATCGTCCAATGCTCATGAAGAAAATACCTTTATACAGTGATGGGCATGATTTCGAGCTTGTTTCCTTAATGTCTGTAAGGTACCGAAAACCAGTGGGCAAGGAACATATTTGGCAAATCAGTCTATATTTCATACCGTTCCAAATTAGTGTGGAAACAGCATGTACCCTTTCTGTACACCCTTAAATAGGTCGGTGAATATGCAAGTCTTTATCTTGCATATCGGAAAAGAGCTTAAGTGGGCAGTGTAACACGGAAGGAAGAATTTTTTTCCTCTTGTAACTACATTTTGTTTTTATCTCTTGGTGATTAATGGTGCTTCTTAATGTCTCCCCCACTTACTCTCACTCACGCAAGCGAAACTCGGTTCTTACGTGTCGTGCAGTGAGCGTTAATTGCCTGGACTACACGCATGATGCTTAACTTGACCAACTTCGTGCTGCGCGAATATCCTTAGACAACCTGGTAACAGGGAAATGTCGTATCCTCAGAAGCCCTTCGTATCCTACATAACAAATTTATCGCTGTCTTTCTCCAAGTTTTGCAAGTCCAAGTAAAAATATTGTTCAACCTTAACATATGCACAGTGAGGAAAACCACATATGAATAGTTTTGTAATGAAGAAGCGTTCTGCAACCAGAACTTACTCAAGTGTTTGTAATACATATAATTCATAATATGTGTGAACTGCTACCGCAATAAGTATTGGCACCCAACAACACTCGTTTACCTATGGCCATTTCTCTAAGTACCTCAACTACGGCGCTGTCTTCATCTTTTCTTCAACCTTCTTCTTTCAACCATTTATAGATCGTTACTATACGATCTGAACACTGAAATGTTTAAAACAATGTAAACAATAAAACTAGCATAACAGTTCTAAATATAAAGCTCTATATGTGAATATCACGCATAATTTCGTGTGACAGAAGTGTCAATATTTCTAGTGAATTTACAGGCGAACCAAGTGTGCTACAGTGTTTCTCATAGTTACATCAAGAACTAATGTGGCAGAGCATATTAGGACACGAAAACCGTTTTCTTAATACGCCCTATGCTATGGTACATGGACTCTGAAATATTGCCAATTTTATTTCTTGTCGTATCTCTCCTCTCTGTTTGCAGGTGAGTCTTCCTAGCGCATTCAGCGGACGGCGTGGATGTTTCCCTCATCTTGACAGACACAGTTGGATCAAGCTTCACCACACCTCTTTAATCGCATGCAGGCTGGGTCCTACCACTGCGGAAAAGTGACGATCAGTGATAGAAATGCTGAAAAAAGTCAACATAATTCCGCAGAACGTCTGATTCAGACAAAGTAATTAGAATCGTATGAGAAACATTTTTTTGGACAGTTTTTTTTTTGCGAAAATATGTCAGAAGGAATAGAATAGATGATCAGCACTACGATTACTTTTTGTTTACTTGAATTCATAGTCCTGCAATATTTTAGAAGTGACGTTGACTGTTGTTAAATGTGTTTATTCATAGACGCAACTTCTACCTATTATGCCATTCCCAAGTTACAGTTCACATAGTATTTTCTTTTAAGTGGACATTGTCCTCATGTAAAACAGGTTATGCATAAGACACGGATGAGACAAGGACGGTGCCCACTTATAACGAACTACTATGCAGTGATGCAGTTCATAGTCAGTTGTCACTTAAGTACCGCGTAAAGCAAAGCTCTGACCAGACCAAACATTGGTTTGTTACGTTTGGCACGTGACTTGAATGTAATCACACGTTGTACTTGACACTGTCATGACACAGTGTAAGTTGTATGGCAACGCACACAATCTCAGTGCATTTTCTCACAATCAAATCCAGGGACCCCAAAGCACAAAACGCAAGATCTCCAGGTTGTAATCACTGAGGTTTCCACATACATCTGCCTCACGATACGCAAGTTGCAGTCGTCTCCAGCTGAAAGACTTGTACAGGCCGTAGAGCCGTACGACATTATTATTACTACTGCGAGGTGCCGGGGCTAGCAGTGTATTTAACACTAAATTCTTCTAGAATCTCCTTACATAAATGATGCTCTAAGCCCCCCCCCCTCCCCCGTTTTAACTCCGACTTTTGCTGTTGCACATGGATTAAAAAGAAACGCGAACTGACTGTAATCGACCCTGCAAGTGGAGTAGAAAAGAGTTTGGCACCTGCAATAATTTAATTTGATAAATAAGTTAAATAAAGGAAAGTTTCATTAACGTAGTGAGAAATGAAACGGTTGCTCTACTGATTAACAGAATGAAAGTTCTGTCCAAAATAACAATATGATTTATTATGACTAAACTCAAAATAATAAACAAAACACATGAAACGTTTACAATACATCAAATTGGCTCAAATTGGATACTCAAATAAATGCTGTGAAGGTGAAGTTGTCCCTAAACTAGATTGTGACATTGATGACGAAGTGGTATGTGGAGCCAATTCCTTGCAACTCAAATCTTAAGAGAAACACACAGCCAACGCAACATTAATTGCTGCTACAATAGTGAGAACTCAGACAACGAACACCCAAGACAGAACAAAGTTAGAAAAAAGACGAACAGGGGCGCTCTGCTGAGCTCTGATTATCACCTAGGAAAATCCCTAATCTGCCGGTGCTGCGGACATACATTACCAAGCTGTCTTCTTAACTGCAAGAACACGATCTGGCGTACCGGAGGCGATGGCTGGTTGCTTCGACGTCCCGTCGTGGTGATGATAAAGTCGCGAGTATAGCCCGACACAAATTATTCTGGTCTGGTTGTTCGAGACTAAAGACTTCCTAGCAATACAAATGCGCCTCTGAGGAAGACGAAGAAGGCTTGCCACACAATCACTGACGGTACAGTGATTGATTTTAACAAGTGAAGTCACACAGTAACTCCAATACAGTCAACTTTAGCCGAAAGAGCTCAAGACAGACAACATAGGCCGCTTGTACGCAGAACGCTCAATTGCCAACTGTACTCGGAAAGTTACGTTGAAGTCGAAACTTCAGCAACTTCGTCAAACAGTTACAATTAAATAAGAGCACATTAGACAGCCAACGGAAGGCAGGCTGTCCACAGCAGCGAGAGCTCAGTCTTGTAACCCACCCCAACCGAAAGGCGAGAACCGACTCCCACAAGAGCACCCGTACAAATCGAACACAGAACATTCCCGCCCCCACGACAGTGGCCGTGGTTAAACGTTCCAATCAGCAACTCGAAAACCGGCGGAAAATTCCACTCTTGTCGAAGCACTACCATTCTACCAATGGAGATTCTTGGCGCCAATTTCTGCGCCGATTTTGCTACGTCACGGAGCTATGCCCTGAGCAAGCCAATCACAGTTACGATTTTGCAGAAAACGCGGGGACTTTCCCGCCAAGACTGCCTGGCAACACAAGTCATTCCCACGCCTTGCTGGTAGCCCGCCAGAAAGTGTTTTCGCTAAGTTTCTGCGAAGTAACGGAATCTCTAGCCCAGCCGCTCGTTCAGGCCCCTGCGGGCGTGTCTCCGCCGCTATTATGACAACGTCGGCGTCTGGAAAGCATTCACTCGACTCCCTCACATCTGTTGGGCTAACCCTTTCAAGATCAGCAGAGCCCGCCTGTCACCGGACCACCCAGGTGACGAGAGACGCTGCGTGGGAAGTCCGCGTGTGAAGGAAGAGCAACTAGTCACTGCATTTCAAGATCAGCAGAGCCCACCTGTCACCAGACCACCCAGGTGACGAGAGACGCTGCATGGGAAGTCCGCGTGTGAAGGAATAGCAACTAGTCACTGCATGCAATTAGAGAGGAAAATCGAATTTCTCAGAGTAAGATATAAATATGAGAGGGGACTTCTGCCACCTCTCACTACCACCACCACTACTTCTACTACTACTACTACTACTACTACTACTACGTAAGCATAAAACCGCTGCGGTCAAAGCGTTGTGGGTAAAACATGTTGACAGGATTTGCCATCGGCTATCGTGAATCGTATCAGTGGGTAGAAGGGCGAAAAGCTAGCAGATCACTCGCACAGTCCGCTGCTGATCAACAACCGATAAGCTTCCATTTCATTCAGAATCACAGGCTAGCTGCCAGGTACAGAAGGCAACGTACCAAGCATGTACCTCTGCTCATCGCCCTCCACAGGGAACAGTGGAGAAACAACAGTACTGAAAGTGCAAACCAAGGACTAAGGTGCCGTGGAATAAGACGACTATCGCAGGTTCGAATCCTGGCTCGGGCATGGATGTGTGTGATGTCCTTAGGTTAGTTAGGTTTAATTCGTTCTAAGTTCTAGGCGACTGATGACCTCCGCAGTTAAGTCGCATAGTGCTCAGAGCCATTTGAACCAATAAGACGACGTAACTGCCGTCTGCTTCACGTCTGCTGTGCAGCGAGCTACCTTAATTTAAGTATTAACTGTATTTTTCTTACTTGTCACTTCTTCTTCCGTGTGTATTTGCTTTTAGGAAGCTTTAATTGTCTGGTGCTATTAATAGTGTTCAATAGATTTCGTGTTTGTTTTGAATATAGTCAGAGAGAGTCCCTTTAGTCAACCATAGTGCCAGTAGTGCTAGTGTTTGTTCTCAATACAGTCCAGAGACAGGTAGTGCAATTTTCATTGTTTTCTACAAGAAGTGGCTAGCAACCCCAGTTTAGTGAATAAACAGCCGCCTTTAGTGAATTAGCAGTCTAGTTAAAGGTTGAACAACTCTCTTCAGTAAATTGATCCTTAGGATAGATAGGATGTGTGACTGCTGTGTACGGACGCAGGAGGAGCTGGCCACTGTTCGCGAACAGCTGAGCGTGTTGATGGCCGCGGTCAGCCGTCTTCAGGCTGCTGCCTCGGAGTGTAGCGGCAGTGGGGAGTCTGGTGCGTCGCAGGGTACACCCCAGGTGTTACATGCTTCACACACTGTCCCTGCTGTCGAGACATCTTCGCGGGTACCGGGCGCGGTTGGACCACCCTCTCTCCAAGGGGAGTGGCGGGTTCAGCGGCGTTCGCGGCGCACGAGGCGTAGGGTCAATGTGGAGGCTGGCCGTGTGGCATCGCCCGCTCTGCCTGTCAGTGGACATGTGGCTGCTCCTTCAGCAAGGTCCGAGCAGGCACACGGGGGGAGGGGTTTATTAGTTATTGGGAGCTCCAACGTTAGGCGGGTGATGGAGCCCCTTAGGGAAATAGCGGGAAGGTCGGGGAAGAAGGCCAGTGTTCACTCTGTCTGCTTGCCGGGGGGCCTCATCCGAGATGTGGAGGAGGCCCTACCGGCGGCGATAGAGAGCACTGGGTGCACCCGACTGCAAATTGTTGCTCATGTCGGCACCAATGACTCCTGCCGTCTGGGTTCAGAGGTCATCCTCAGTTCGTACAGGTGGTTGGCGGAATTGGTGAAGGCGGAAAGCCTCGCTCGCGGGGTGGAATCAGAGCTAACAATTTGTAGTATCGTTCCCAGAACCGATCGCGGTCCTCTGGTTTGGAGCCGAGTGGAAGGCTTAAACCAGAGGCTCAGACGATTCTGCGGAGATCTGGGGTGCAAATTTCTCGACCTCCGCTATCGGGTGGAGAAATGTAGGGTCCCCCTGAATAGGTCAGGCGTGCACTACACGCCGGAAGCGGCTACAAGGGTAGCGGAGTACGTGTGGAGTGCACATGGGGGTTTTTTAGGTTAGAGAATCCCCTCCCTAGGCCCGACAAGACGCCTCCTGAGACGCGGCAAGGTAGGAGTAGGCAAAATGCAACAGGTAATAACAATGTTAATGTGCTAATAGTAAACTGCAGGACCGTCTATAGAAAGGTCCCAGAACTGCTCTCATTAATAAACGGTCACAATGCCCATATAGTACTAGGGACAGAAAGTTGGCTGAAACCAGACGTAAACAGTAATGAAATCCTAAACTCAGATTGGAATGTATACCGTAGAGACAGGCTGAACAGTGAAGGGGGAGGCGTGTATATAGCGATAAGAAGTGCAATAGTATCGAAGGAAATTGACGGAGATCCGAAATGTGAAATGATTTGGGTGAAGGTCACGGTTAAAGCAGGCTCAGACATGGTAATTGGATGTCTCTATAGGCCCCCTCGCTCAACAGCTGTTGTGGCTGAGCACCTGAAGGATAATTTGGAGAATATTTCGAGTAGATTTCCCCACCATGTTATAGTTCTGGGTGGATATTTTAATTTGCCAGATATAGACTGGGAGACTCAAACGTTCATAACGGGTGGCAGGGACAAAGAATCCTGTGAAATTTTTTTAAGTGCTTTATCTGAAAACTAACTTGAGCAGTTAAACAGAGAACCGACTCGTGGGGATAACATATTAGACCTTCTGGTGACAAACAGACCCGAACTATTTGAAAAAGTTAACGCAGAACAGGGAATCAGCGATCATAAAGCGGTTACGGCATCGATGATTTCAGCCGTAAATAGGAATATTAAAAAGGGTAGGAAGATTTTTCTGTTTAGAAAAAGTGACAAAAAGCAGATTTCAGAGTACCTGTTGGCTCAACACAAAAGTTTTGTCTCAAGTACAGATAGTGTTGAGGATCAGTGGACAAAGTTCAAAACCGTCGTACATTATGCGTTAGATGAGTATGTGCCAAGCAAGATCGTAAGAGATGGAAAAGAGCCACCGTGGTACAACAACCAAGTTAGAAAACTGCTGCGGAAGCAAAGGGAACTTCACAGCAAACATAAACATAGCCAAAGCCTTGCAGACAAACAAAAATTACGCGAAGCGAAATGTAGTGTGAGGAGGGCTATGCGAGAGGCGTTCAATGAATTCGAAAGTAAAGTTCTATGTACTGACTTGGCAGAAAATCCTAAGAAATTTTGGTCTTATGTCAAAGCGGTAGGTGGATTAAAACAAAATGTCCAGACACTCTGTGACCAAAATGGTACTGAAACAGAGGATGACAGACTAAAGGCCGAAATACTAAATGTCTTTTTCCAAAGCTGTTTCACAGAGGAAGACTGCACTGTAGTTCCTTCTCTAGATTGTCGCACAGATGACAAAATGGTAGATATCGAAATAGACGACAGAGGGATAGAGAAACAATTAAAATCGCTCAAAAGAGGAAAGGCCTCTGGACCTGATGGGATACCAGTTCAATTTTACACAGAGTACGCGAAGGAACTTGCCCCCCTTCTTGCAGCGGTGTACCGTAGGTCTCTAGAAGAGCGTAGCGTTCCAAAGGATTGGAAAAGAGCACAGGTCATCCCCGTTTTCAAGAAGGGACTTCGAACAGATGTGCAGAACTATAGACCTATATCTTTAACGTCGATCAGTTGCAGAATTTTGGAACACGTATTGTGTTCGAGTATAATGACTTTTCTGGAGACTAGAAATCTACTCTGTAGGAATCAGCATGGGTTTCGAAAAAGACGGTCATGTGAAACCCAGCTCGCGCTATTCGTCCACGAGACTCAGAGGGCCATAGACAAGGGTTCACAGGTAGATGCCGTGTTTCTTGACTTCCGCAAGGCGTTCGATACAGTTCCCCACAGTCGTTTAATGAACAAAGTAAGAGCATATGGACTATCAGACCAATTGTGTGATTGGATTGAGGAGTTCCTAGATAACAGGACGCAGCATGTTATTCTCAATGGAGAGAAGTCTTCCGAAGTAAGAGTGATTTCAGGTGTGCCGCAGGGGAGTGTCATAGGACCGTTGCTATTCACAATATAGATAAATGACCTGGTGGATGACATCGGAAGTTCACTGAGGCTTTTTGCAGATGATGCTGTGGTGTACCGAGAGGTTGTAACACTGGAAAATTGTACTGAAATGCAGGAGGATCTGCAGCGAATTGGCGCATGGTGCAGGGAATGGCAATTGAATCTCAATGTAGACAAGTGTAATGTGCTGCGAATATACAGAAAGATAGATCCTTTATCATTTAGCTACAAAATAGCAGGTCAGCAACTGGAAGCAGTTAATACCATAAATTATCTGGGAGTACGCATTAGGAGTGATTTAAAATGGAATGATCATATAATGTTGATCGTCGGTAAAGCAGATGCCAGACTGAGATTCATTGGAAGAATCCTAAGGAAATGCAATCCGAAAACAAAGGAAGTAGGTTACAGTACGCTTGTTCGCCCACTGCTTGAATACTGCTCAGCAGTGTGGGATCCGTACCAGATAGGGTTGATAGAAGAGATAGAGAAGATCCAACGGAGAGCAGCGCGCTTCGTTACAGGATCATTTAGTAATCGCGAAAGCGTTACGGAGATGATAGATAAACTCCAGTGGAAGACTCTGCAGGAGAGACGCTCAGTAGCTCGGTACGGGCTTTTATTGAAGTTTCGAGAACATACCTTCACCGAAGAGTCAAGCAGTATATTGCTCCCTCCTACGTATATCTCGCGAAGAGACCATGAGGATAAAATCAGAGAGATTAGAGCCCACACAGAGGCATACCGACAATCCTTCTTTCCACGAACAATACGAGACTGGAACAGAAGGGAGAACCGATAGAGGTACTGAAGGTACCCTCCGCCACACACCGTCAGGTGGCTTGCGGAGTATGGACGTAGATGTAGATGTAGATGTAGACTAAGACGGCTCGGTGCGCGTAGAAACGTGCCAGTGGCAGGAACGCGAACGTAGCAGGCGACATGGAGCGTTGCTTACCGCTTGCCAAAGGGCAGCATGGAGTATGTAGGTGAAGCCACTGCCTCGTGGGCGAATTTTTACGCGGGATGAAATGGTACTGCTCATAATCCTAACGTCGTTTCTCAGTAGTCAATAGTATAGTAAGAAAGTGGCCAAACATGTGCATCCGGTTTCTCCCCATGGACAGGTGACCATCACAAAATAAATAAAACACACTGTCGCCCACGATTCATGTTAGAATGGTTTGCGTATCAGTTCAGAGACATGAAAGTATTTGTACGGATATCTGACGCCCATATTTACAACGGAATGAAGAAAGCACTGGCGAATCACCATGTTCTATGGGAGGCGATTGAGCAATCATGGATCTGGATTACTGTTCAAAACTTTCGGTGTTCGGTGGAGCTCTTGCACGATGCACAGCTATCACTTCAGCAAAGCGGGATACTGCACGCAGCTGAATGGTCAATGTAGAGCTGAACCGGGAGAAGAAACGTTGCAGCCGGCATCCTCAAAGTTTGGGCACGTGCAATGGTGGCCCAGGTATTTATCACAAGGCTTTTACTCTTGCAATGAAACATCAGAAGTCGTGCTGCTTCATTTTCTACCAGACATTCTCCTTTAGGACTTCATTGCCCGCAGAATGTCCACCTCATAGTAGCTTTCTTTATTTCTGTTTGGAGGCTTCAGACCAAAATTTGGGCACGTGCAATGGTGGCCCAGGTATTTATCACAAGGCTTTTACTCTTGCAATGAAATATCAGAAGTCGTGCTGCTTCATTTTCTACCAGACATTCTCCTTTAGGACTCCATTGCCGGCAGAATGTCCACCTCATAGTAGCTTTCTTTATTTCTGTTTGGAGGCTTCAGACCTCTTCTGTCACTGTCACAAGACACTAAAGTTCCTTCTGTCATACGTTGACTCATTTATGATGACATTAACATTCTAAGTGTACAATTTTTAAATCACAAGATTTAAGTCCAGTACCTATCGTAAGAGGAAGACCTCCACACATGTGTTAGTGCAGCCCTGCAGTGGTTAGAAGCTTAGTAACGAGAATAGGGGACTCGGGGACGAAATGACGAGCTGTCAAAACACTTCTTTCGAAGCTAAGTTCATCAGCAGTAGGAGAGAACACCATCCAATCAAGTGATTTTGATCTATTATCCTAGTCCAAACATGAATGCACAGATAGAATTCCTAAGAAGGATATACAGGGTATAAGGGCATAAGTATAAATATTTTTATATTTAGTACCTTAGTACGCACGCAAAACAATGTGTTGGTTGTTTTTTCTTGGTGTGTAACAGTCTTCCGAAAGATGTGCCACATGAGTTACTACTTAATGTTTTCCGTACGGTCATCACTGCGCCACTGACTGGACTACAACAACTGTCAGTGTAGACTAACCGTTTTGCATACACTCGTCCACTCTTCAACTTCCGACCTGCTGCCCAGAGGAAAATAACAATTAATGACTTGCTTCTGCTACATGTATTTTGAAGGTACTAACCAACCTAAAAACGTACTACTCCTAAAATTCTTAATCATTAGTCTTCATACAAAGTTAATACTGATGTTCAGTACACTATCCTCAGTCGCAGATAAGTATATCTGTGTTCATGCCTGTTAGAGCCTGCATTTGTTCACCCGGAGGGAAAACAGAAAGTTGAATGTAACACACAGGAAAACAGCTTTGCAAGCCACGTATAAGTTAAACAATCAGTTAATACATAATAGTGGTTCGTTGGTAGGCCTAACTCGGAATAAAATATTATGTATTTTGAGGTAGGAGGGTACAGAGGGTACATAGAATGTCCACCGACGTGTCTCGAGCAACGTGGAAGTTGGAGCACTGCCAGGTGATGAATTCCAGGTCTCCCTACTGCTGGTCACTGTAGCGTCATGTGACCTCAACATATATGGAAGTCACGTTCAGACTCATTCTGTCTCGTATCTGTTTCATAGTTGGACACTGTCGCATTGCGTCTTTTCTTCTGCTGTATAGAGGAACATCTGTGTCTTGGAGCTGCTTTCAGTGAGATAGCATCTATTCGCCTTAGTTTGACGTGACTGTCTAGGGAAATTTTCTCCAGAGGAATTTACGAACCTACTTCTCTCTGTGGAAGCGTACGAACTGTGAATGTAATATGATGCGATAAATCTCGCTGTGGTAAGTAAAATAACATGTCTCTTTTCAACTCGAAATACTCTAGAAATTCTCAGCATCAATTATTAAGATCTAGGGTAAGCAAAGAGTCAATAAAAGATTTGTGGATTAACAAAAATTATTTAATTTTTGGCTGAAAAAATCACATGTATTTCTAGAGCAGGGCACTCTATTAACAGCTAAATTTCTAAGTACCCAAAGGTTCGACAGTAATGGTAATTTACAAAGTTGAGAAGTAAGTTCCAAAATATTTCTTTGCGGAACACCGCCTTGCTAAGCTGTGGGAAATGGATAGAGGCAGCAATAAATTTGTTATGTAGAATACGAAGTGCTTCGTAGAATATATAACTTAAAAATCAGAGCTATAGCAAATTAAAGGATTTCGTAATAATTACTCACTTAGTACTTTACGTAAAAATTTCTTGAAAACTTAATGAAAATGTTTCTAAGGCCCACACCGCCCATCACCCACCATGATAGCTTTAACGTCAACTAGTGGGTGGTAGGGAACAAGCTGACAACCTGTTCTAGAGCAACCACGATTTACGTTTTAAGTCGAGAAATCTCGTTGCTAGAAAATTGATAAACAGTCGCTCTTTTTGTTTTAAATTTTCCCCCTGTGTATTCTGTGTCAACATATGAAACAGAAGTACTACATAAGAGGTAGTAAAACTAAAAAATAGCGCCGCTATTAAAATTATATTGGTACTACCTATTGAAGCAACTAATAGAATGACACTTCAGACATAATAAATAAATGTATTTCATGAGATAGAGACATTGGTAAAGTTTTCCTCTTTTAATAGACCTAGTTTATGATATCCTCCCAAATGAATTTAGAAGCTTTCCGATATGGAAAAGTTGTGTTCCCCATCGGCATTCCATGAAGTGAAATGTCTTGTGGTTAGGGCCTCCCGTCGGGTAGACCGGTCGCCTGGTGCAAGTCTTTTGAGTTGACGCCACTTCGGTGACTTGCGTATCGATGGAGATGATACGATGATGACGACTACACTAGACCCAGTCCCTGAGCGGAAAAAATCTCCGACCCATCCGGGATTCGAACCCGGGCCTTTTTGCACAGCATTCGGCCGCGCTGATCTCTTTTTTTTTCTAACTAAAGAAACAAAACAAAATCATAGCCATCCCTACGGGGCACCGCCACTTGTGTCCCTGCCAAACAAAAATGAACTCCTACCTCTTCAGGCGTTGCCTTCCTAACTATACCTAACCACCCCCCATCGAAAATGTGAAGAAACTGCACTATACGGGACTAACGTGTGTGCATCAACCCACAAAAACACGATGGAATGAATGGGGGAAGGGTATTTCTAGTAGGGTGCGGAAAGTATTTTTTAATTATTTTTTAATTGTTTTTTATTTTTATTTTTTATTTTTTTATTTATATAGATATCAATGTGCGAACAGTCATATTTAATCAAGCCTGGAAAACTAAAACAGAATGAAGACACCATCGAAGATAGTAAACATAAATAACTGAAAATAAAGCCACCACTTCGTAGTTAGGCTTCCCAACGACTGAGCCCACTGATAAAGATTGTTCAATATATGACCGTTTACAGTTCGTTTTGACCTATCTACCACTGCCTGGAACATTCCAGCTACACGGCGGGCTGTGAAAGGCACTCCAGAGGTAGTTTGCGAAGCATTGTCGATATCTGGTATGCCCGGAAATAGCATGATGTCTTTCTTGCACATAGAGCCAGAAGTCAAGTAAATTCTTGTGTCCGTCACTACAGAGGTAATGGACTGCATGTCCACGTATCCAGGTGACAGACTTGGTTCGAGTCGTAGGGTAAAATGTCTCATCCGGAAACAATAATGTGCGTGCTGATATATGCTCCGGCCTAACTCGCAAGAGATAAGCCAGCATCTGCCGCACAAGGTGCGAAACCGGTTCCGCCTCTCCACAGTTGAGGCGGTGCTCGTCGGAATCTACTGTATTACAACCAACACAATTGGGAGATTCTGCCATGTGGATATTGTAGAGACGTTCTTGCGTCACCAGCTTCCCATTAACGACTACGTACCATTGGGAAACATCGGAATCAAGCATGGCATCGTGTACAGTCTTCCACACCACGCGCCACCGTACGTCAGGATATTTTAGTTCGACCACATTTAGGGGACGGCGTTGCAGCATGTCGTGATATAGGCGTCGAGTTGTGGCCATTCGCGGTGTCGTGAGCGCTACACTGCAATAACTTTGTTCTAAATAGAAACGTCCTATATAAAAGAGGGGCGCTGGGATGTCCTGTAATGGCACGGGCGCTCTTAGTGATGCAGGTCGCAGCGCCGTCAGAAGCAGACTCGTGAGGCTCGTAGGACAACGGCGCAGCAGACATAAATGTGAGCTAACATAGAGGGCAATGGCCCTATCATGGACGTTAACTAGGCCGAAACCACCTTTTTCCTTGGGGAGAGTAAGAGATACGTATCTGATCTTCAGTAACATACCAGCGGTGACGAAGTATCCCAGCGCTGCCATAATGCTACGAGCCAAGGGTTTCGGAATGGGTAGCGTTTGGGCGACATGCGGTATGCGGGACGCAAGGTATGCATTGGCATAATACGCCCGCTGAACGACGTTGAGGGATCGCAAGCGCTGATTTGATATTCCGGCCCTATTTTGGTGAAGAAGGCGTCGATAATTGAGCGTCGTCGCGCGTCGCATGTCGTTCATGAAATCTAAGCCCAAGCAGCGTACAGTATCACTGAAGCATAAGGGGGTAATGTGTTCCGGCGGTAGCCAAATCCCGATGCTCAAGGCGACGGACTTGTCAACGTTGATTTGGCTACCAGAAGCTGTACCGTAGGTTGCAATCCAGTCCAAAGCCGCAGCCATGTCGTCAGCTCCACGTATGACGCTCATCAAATCATCCGCATAGGCGGTGCAGCGATAGATGGAGCCGCCGAACTGTATCCCAGTGAGCCTGTCTGAGAGACCACACAACAAAGGTTCTAAGGCCAACGCAAATAACAATATTGATAATGGACATCCCTGTCGTACCGATCGGCGGATCGGCATGGGTGCCGTCAGTCTTCCATTAACAAGATCTCGAGAAGTATCACCATGCAGAAGGCGTGTCAACACTGTGATAAAGGGGTCGGGGTATTCCATGCGGCCGTGAGGAAAGTGTGGCCCACACGGTCAAAAGCCTGACTAAAGTCGATAGACGCCAGGGCTGCCGGCAAACGTTTCACCCGTGCAAGTTAGATGAGATCTCTGTACCGACATAACGCAGTTCTGATTTTGTTGGGTCCCCCCAAGGACGTCTGATCGCTGGACAGGACGTGCAATAGTGTGCCGCGAATACGTTCTGACAGCAGTCTCGAAAAGAGCTTGAAGTCGCTGTTCAATAACTTTAAGGGGCGATAATCGCGGACATGATTCCGTCCCTTCGGGTTATGGATGGGACAATCAGACCTTCCAAGAACGCAATGAGGCAATGTTATACCCGGGGGCATCAATTCCTGACAAATTTCAATCAAACACGGTACCAACAGTTGTTTAAAGGCTCGATAGAACTCTAACGGTAATCCGTCGATTCCTGGCGATTTATGGGGAGCACCTCTACCAATGGCGTCGAGCACTTCCTCTTCTGTCACGTCTCCCAGTAATGTCGGTACCATGTCTGGTGGAACTGTACCGTGGACATGTGCTGAAACGGTGTCTACCGTCGCCATATCAGGGAGCGCTGCTGAATAAAGTTGAGCGTAATGCCCATAGAAGGTTTCTGCTATAACTGCTTGTTCTACCACGTGTCGACCGTCGTCGGTTATCATGTCGGTTACCAGAGCCCTACGGCGCCTCCTGCGTTCTAGGAGCACGTGGTGCATAGATGGCATTTCTGATTGTATCATGTCTGGAGCACGCGACCGGTATAACAGCACCCTGTAAATGATGGCGTGCTAAGGAGACGAGCTGCGCTTTCGCGCGATTGACTATGATCTGCCTGTCAGGTGAGGGCTCCATAGCAAGACATTCCCGTAGGACGGTGTAATAAAAGTTTTCCGTGCTCCTCTTCCATGCCGCTGCTTCCCGGCCGTAAGCCATGAAGGTGCGCCTAAGAGCAGGCATCGCACATTCGATCCAACAACTGAGGGTCGATCGGTAACAACCACGACGCTGTAAGGACGCGTTCCACGACTCTTCGATAGCACCTTTACATGCCGGCTCGTCCAGGTGAGCGACGTTCAGTTTCCAGGGGGGCCTACTGCGCCACACACGTGCAGGTTGGAGGGCAATAGTGCAAATATAGGCTGTGTGGTCGGTGAATGCAGTGGGCCAGAGCTCTGCTCCTCTCGTCGCCGTAGAAAGGGTGCTTGTGACGTAAATCCTGTCTAACCGACTTGATAAATGGCTTGCATAATGGGTGTAACCAGGAGCTGGGCCATGGATGTGGCGCCACGTGTCGATCAGGTGGAGATCACGCACTAGTATTTCCAATTCCGCACACGGGACGTGATGTGGCTGCTGGTCAGACGGAGATAATGTACAGTTAAAATCTCCTCCGATCACCATATCGTATATGCAGCCCATAAATAGAGGCGTAATATCTTCCGAAAAAAAGCGGGCCCGATCTCTCCCTGACCCTAAAGGGGCATATACATTGATGTGTCGTACACCGTTGACAGTTACTGCCATGGCTCTTGCACTCGGTAAGTACAATAGGTCCGTAGCCGCCAAGCCGTCCCGTAGCAGGACAGCCACACCACAATCGGTAGAAGAGGTGTGGGAGATGTGGGTGGTATATCCGTAGAAGTCAGGGAAACTGGCGACACATACTTCCTGCAAGAGGGCCATGTCGATGTCCGCCGCATCGAGCATGCGTTGTAGCATTGTCAGTTTGTGTGGTGCCCTTATCGCGTTGATATTGATTGTGGCAAGGCGAAAGGTGTGCTGCCTAGCCTCTTCACCTAGGGTAGACGCCATGGCAATCGAGGATAATCGCATGAGATGCCAGACCCACCGAACCCGTGACAAATTATGAGTCTTTCACGTTAGGAGTGGCATCCCCAATGCCACCCCCTCCCTTGTCACCCGTGCCCTCTCCAGGAAGTTCCTCAACATCACCCGACCACAGTGGGTGCAACACGATGCTGTGTAGCTGATCGGCGCCTAAATTTCTCTCACGCACGACGTCTTTGGTAGAGGTAGACGGAGCGCCATCCATCGACGCGACCTGCTGCATCTGTGGTGCAAGTTGTAACTGGGCACTCGTAGTATGGGCAAGTGAACCGTCTACACCACTTAGATCCTCAACAGGCGCAGCATCCATGCCGTCTGACGAGATGTCACCTTCTTGACCGGCCATGTGTAGGAGGCAATTGTCAGAAGGGGTCCGCCTAAGTCGCTTGCGTCGTCGAGGCGAACGTTGCTTTCGAACGTGGACATCCGTATCCGAATGCGGGAGACAATCCAGCGTCGTATCACCTTCCGCTAGGAAAGCCGCGTACGGGACAATGTTCGCGTCCACGTCCATCTCGTTCTCATTGTTATGTTGCGTCTGGATTCCGTGGGAATGTTGCTGCTGGTGTTGCTGCGGAGGAGGCGACATATGGGTTGGCATCTGGAGTCCTTCCTCTTCCTCCCTTGGTCCTTCTGACGTCGATGGACGAGACCGATCGCCCTTGTCGTCCTCATCTATGGTGCGCATCGTCGTCCGAGCGTACGTGAGGGGCAGGATTGTCGTCCCCGTCGGGGAAACGGAGTCTCCCACTGGTGTCTGCGTAATTCTACGTTGTAAGCAGCTCGATCGAACATGGCCTTCCTGCCCACATCCGGAACAGGTACGTGGTTGACCATCGTACATTATGATTGCACGACAGCCACCGATGTTCAAATAGGACGGCACATGTTTCTTGAGCTCAAGTTTAATTTGGCGCACACCATTGTAGACCTTATACGTCGACAAAGTTTGCCACTTTTCTGCAAGGTGACTGATGACATTGCCATATGGTCGGAAGGCGTCCTTGACAACTTCCTCTGGGACCTCGAAGGGGAGCTCAAAAACCCGTACAGTCCTTAGGCCCATGTCCGCATGATCCAACGTCACTGCACCGATATGCCCGTCAGAATGTTTGAATCTGAGTGAGTTCGAGTATTTAGACACCACTGTCGCGCAGATCTCTGCACTGGTCATTTTAACATAAACCACGCTCGCCGTTATAGAAAAATGTATTCCGACGACAGTCGACGGATCTAAACGTAGATCGTCGCGTATGAAATGTTCTATTTCATAGGCTCGAGGACGCGCGTGATCTGCTTGGAAAGTAATTTTGATCGTATCGTGACGCCATGTGTGTGCCATAGTCGCACCACTGAACTTGGAACAAATACAACTCGCGCCGCGAGAAGGTAAACACAAGCAAGCGCTCACGGTCGCGCACGGCGGGGCGCAGCGGACGTCCTCGCCCCACCGCAGCCGAAAGCAGACTGTTGCCTCTCAGCTATCCAGGCGGACATCGGCGTTCCGTCATTCCTGCTTTCCGCGGGCAGTTCGTTATCGAATGTTCTGTTGATACTGCTTGTCACACGAACACACTCCACGCTTCAATGATCTGTAAGGCATGTTCAGATAAACTAAACTGTACTGCACTATTCATGAAGGCGGGCACTAAACTTTACTACAGTAAAGGTAGAGACCTATCGTCTCAAAGATGCGTTTTGGACTCCATCTCCTTTTGTAGTGTCTCCCATAAATAGATCAAATGCTTTTCCAGGGCACTTTATATTCTTTCTACTTGTTTATTCCTTTATACCAAGAGAAGAATAACTATAAAACGAATTCTTATTACAGCAAGTGAAAAGTCCCTGCCATGTGACACCGACTCAGTAAGAGTTTAAAATTAGATTGGATGTGATAGTTTAGCTTTCGTATCTATTTCAATGCAAGTCACATGAACACCGGCGAGCGAAGTGGGAGAGAGAGCTTTCGATGTACCGTAGTGACTCATTTCTCACGCGCAGCCTGGTGGCAGAAGATGGCTCTTTAGCTGCTGTTCACTATGGCAAATGACTGTCGAACTGAGCGCAGTCCATGACCTCTGATCAAGTGAGATAACGTAGGCTCTGATATAAAGGACTTACGGGGAAGCGGTGAACAAAGGGCCACTACAAAGACTCGTGGAGATTCCCCTGGAGACTCATGTATCGGAGCCGTTGCCTGTGACAGACCCTGCCGCCGCTTTTGTTAGAGTACCTCTGGTGACACATTGCTAACGCGAGAGAGTGACAGTCAACTTCATGACTTTTGCCATTACATGTCCTCTCCCAGTTTAAGTATGCGAACCAATTCCATAAATTACTTCATGATATTTATAACTAATATCTTTTCTGAAGTGAGGCATCTTCAGTACACTCGTGGTTCCCTGCCAACTAGGCAATTTTAATATTATCTCGATCACCCAATTTTCCGTGAATCAACAGGCCAAGGCGTCGACTGGAGTTTCTGGGGATCTTATTTTGTGTGAGTTCATTATATGCGGTTTACTATGGTCGTTTATCGGCCGCGTAACAACAAAAATTTGGGATACTTTTGCGTTGAATTGTGTG
Organism: Schistocerca cancellata; assembly: GCF_023864275.1. Taxonomy (NCBI): domain Eukaryota; kingdom Metazoa; phylum Arthropoda; class Insecta; order Orthoptera; family Acrididae; genus Schistocerca; species Schistocerca cancellata. The sequence continues at coordinate 124,215,548 of NC_064631.1, forward strand.
GTAAACCGTAACTTCCTGGAAAGGAGATCCTTGGTAAACTCGCGATACTGTGCACCACATGGTGGCATTTGAGCCCTGAGCTCTTTATCTTACCAGATAGAGCTGAATAAGGCCGGAATCCGTGCGGCCTTTACGCAGTAAGAATACTCTCTCACATGATGTCGGAATGCATGGTTATCAGAGTCAGCATCGAAGAATTCGTGGCAAATGTCTGCGTAATGCGTTAAGAGTGAAGCGCCATCTTAGAGTACTAACTGTACAGTGTGAATCGTGTAATGTCTGTTGTTAATTTTGGTCTTTCGCATATCGTAATTAGAGCACACATTTTTTTGTGTGCAATTAATGCACTCGTATTTTGCTCCTTGTTTGTTTTATTAACCTGCCGTATATTGAAGTTGTTTTATGCACTTATTCACCACTATATCCGCAGTTTTGATTCCGTATTGTTACAACGGACCTTCTATCTAAAGATTAATTTATGAGGTCGGTCACAAAATTATATAGAAAATGCGTAGAACGGATGACACAAGACCTTAATGACCGCGTGGCCAAGACCTAGTTAGTCTATTGCACTATTGTTGGTCACACGGCATACCACAGCATTACTTTCCATCAGGCTAACGTGCCGGTACGTAATGCTCTGAAATCTAAATCACAGGTGACAATTTTCCGCTAACTCCCAAGGGATGCTCGAATCTAGTAAGATGTAGAACAATGGAACACATATTATAGTGGTCTCATCCTGTCAGAAATGTTGTCTGTATGCGTACTTTTGTTTTAACAACAGCCAACTGATTTGTTGCGCTTAATTATCATTATAGTCATATATTTATCACTCCTTTGCGTTTGTATATTTAACATTAGTCACAGATGGTTAAATAATCAATCGTTGTAAGATGTGTTTTTGCAGTCAGTATCACTCAAATGTGCTTCTACATTCAAAAAATGTGCATGAATATCAATGTTAACGACTTGTACTTAGATATTCATGTTGTTTAAATAAGAGTAAATCTGGTGCTGGCTCCTGAGGGAGTCACTTACCCGAATGGGGTTGTGGAGACAGGTTTTACAGTGGACGCTACGGCTGGACGGTGAAGACTGCAATGTATGACCCTAGGAAAAATATACCTCACATCTATTAGATGTATGTACACCAAGTGCATTTGAGGAGTGGGCTGGTAGCCCCAAAATCGATCGTGACACAGTAAAAATAAATTTAAAATCAGTTTTGCAATCAGAAGCAATTTTATTCCTAATCTCAACTTACGATACGACTGCGTTCCCACTTTCCATCAACGATGGAAAGTTTTAAATTTAAGTAAATCGGTCATGCATTCATACACACGATTACAGTCTAGTTAGCATGTGAATTGTTAGACTTGTAAATACGTTTAGTACACCAAATCCTCACTCTTAAGGGATTATGTCTCTCTTGAAGAGAATGTCACCGCCGAATTTCTGATTAGGGTCAGTTCTTTATTTCAAACCATTACACCTGAAATGTAACAAAGATATCTATCTTACGGTATTGTACCAATTTATGCTGTGTTGCAAGAGATCTTTCATTATTTTATTAAAACTAGATACTATAAGTAATCAGTTGTATTCTGTATGATGTAAATTTCCCTACTTCGTTCAAACTATGTTTCTCGCAATAAAAATTAGCTGTTTTACTCTTTTCATGGAATATATGTGATAATAATTCTATGCATGTTCTGTGGATGAGATGTGAGGAACGTTTCGCTATCTGTTCCCGAAAAGAATCATGTTAGTAACATATTTAAGAAGTTATGTCCTTTCACTCAACGGGGAGGGAGAGCAGCTTTGTTGAAAAAGCGTCAAAATGTAGATTCACTGAGATGAGATACCGGTTTCATTTATTGTGTAACCTATTAGGCATCTGATAGTGCTCGTTTTGTAGACAGCATGTTTAGATCGTAAATGTGGCGGTTACTGCTAAAAATAAATATGACAATATTTCAGTATAGATTTTTCCCTCATCTGTGGGTCTGCATGGGAGTAAATTGACTAAGACTAATGTAAGAGAATCTTGTTATTTTGACGGCAGTGAATTGATGATAGGGAGATTTAAGGCGCAAGTCCGGTTCACAAGAAGGACACTGAAGAAATTCTATTTATTTTTAAAACAATGAAGAATGGTTGTCATGACAAATCAGATGCGGCCATCGCCTACAGTGCCTTAAAATATTAATCGAAAACAGAAATAAGGAGATTTGGACCAGGAATTACATTTCGCCCGCTTTCGAAGAGGAACTGGTAGTTCTCTCTCATTACATATGTCTGTCATCTACAGTATTTTCAGCCTCTATAATCCACCATTCTTAATTCTAATTGGGCTTCAAACCTGAACTACAAATAAAACCTGAAGAGTTTGAGTAACATCTAAGAAGCAAAAGAAGAAGGTCATCCTGTATATATAGTGCAACATGGAAGCTATACTACTTCTCCATCTGAAAGTCACGAGCGTCTCCCTCCAGTGTGGTCCGTGAGGATAAAAGGGCTGTACGCGGAACTGGGAGACACGTGTAGCGAGTCTAGTACTTGTTCCAGCATCCTCTTAGTTCTCTGTGGCTTACATGATTCTCTTCATGTGAGACTCGACATGTACGGGGCTATTCGTTTATTAAGGTCCAGTCGGTCTTGAAATGGAAACTACAGTAAAAAAATCCCATATTTTGGGTAGTGTCTCTAGTATGCCCGTCGATCGTGTCACGTCGTTTTCTAAGTTCTGAGTGCGCAATGAGCACATGAAGATTCCTAGAAAATAGTGTCTCCCGCCAAGTATGAGTGCCTGCTGCAGATTCCGCTTGATCTCTTGCAGTTCACACAAGGAAACTGTAATGTGTTCTTCTTTCTCGGTCACAAATTGCTGTGACTATGAAGACGCTCCTGCAGCCTTTCCAATGGGAACTGATTGATCACCGTCCTTACAGCCCCGTAATTTTCATCTCTGGTCACGTGAACCGCTGGCCATGAAAACATTTTAGCTCCGACAACGAGCCACAGCCTGGCGTAGAGAATGGGCGGAAAGCACAGGCTTTTGCCTTATATTACGAGGGTATTGGAAACTTAGACAAATGTGTAAGTCGGAGTGGCGACTATGTAAAGAAGTAGCTGGAACGTTTAACTAACTGTTGCAAATAAAATATTTTTTTATGTTCACTGAAGTTTCCGTTTCACGACCGATCAGACATTAACAAACGAAGAGCGTTCGTACCTTGGAATAAGGCCACATCCGATTCCTTTCGAGTTCCTGCTCAACCACACCAGTGTTAATGTTCTTCCTGATAATTTCATATCATTGTTACTCTTCTCTGTAGTGATTAGTTACTGCTTTAACAATTACTTTTTTAACGACAGTTCTGAAATTTCTGTGTAAATGATTATTTCGCGAATCCATAACTTATAATACTGTTCTGAGGACACATGTCGCCGTCAGTTTCAGTCATTTCATGGTGAGCTCAAATTCATAATGAGTGCAACTGCCTGAAACTCTAATCAGCTGTATTGAAGTTTTTCATATTCGCTAATGATTTCGGCTGCTGACGAAAATTGGCTCCTCGTTTCACTTATAATGTGTATGAACTACCCGGCCAGAACACATACAAGCACACACGAAACACAGGTTTGCATTACGTACGTCGCTAATGATCCTGATTTCGAAGGGATATTAAACGCAGATTTAAAAAAAAAAGCTTTGAGAGATCGCTGCTGCACAATTTGAAGCATCTTAAAGTCTAAATCACTTTAAGGCACGAAAACGTCGATACTACCATACAAGATGTACGGTTACCAGCCGTCACTAACTTCACTATGAAATATTGTCCTATTTGGAACAAATGTATCTGAAATATGATATTTCTGAGTTGGTCTACCCCCAACTGGACTCAAACTTCGCCCATTACCTACCGTAAAAAGAAATTCAGTACAGCGTCAGCACTTACTTGCTACACTCTCCTGTTCACTCGCACAGTATTGGTCAAGGTTTTCAGTCACCAGTGACAACAACTATATATTTTATTTTCATGTACAAACGCATCGTACAAACTAAATAGACCAACATTATGGTTCAGGTTTTAGTCTCATCAAGTATCCAACATTTCCCCTCAGAAGAGCTGCACAAACTCGGGATTCTAGACGTAAGATTTTGTAATGTTTTTCAAGATATCGCAGTCCAACAGGGCGGGAAATCATTCCGTACGTCTTCAACACTAGAGAACCTCACTTTCTGACCTCGCTGTCAATTTTATAGCGGAAGAGTTTAATGGGATTTAAGTTAGGTGACTGCCTTGACCAAATCATATCCTTCGGTTCGCCACAATTATCTTTTGTATTGAAATAACCTCTGCGCAATTTAGAAACAAGTTTTGGATCATCGTTCTGCTGCAGAACAAACCCACAACCAATAAGTCTCTTGCCATATGGAGCTGCGTTGTTCATCAGTGTTCTTTGATATCCTTCCTTCTTTAATGTTCCATTAATTCTTATTAGATCACCAACTTTATCACCCGAAAAACATCCCCACACCATGATCGAACCTCCACCATACTTCACCGTTGGCGTCACACAGTAATTCTTCATACGTTCTCCACGAAGCTGAGGAACTAACACTCGACGATGGCTTCCAACTATTTCAAACTTAGATTCGACCTTGAATAACGCCTTGGACGATTGTTACACGTACCATTTTTTATGTTACTGTACCGATTACAATCTTTTCAGCCTGTCTGTGTAAGAAAGGTTTTTTGGCCGCTATCTAGTCCCTTAAATTTATTCACGAAGACGGCGTTGCAGTGTTGGGACAGACATTAGAACCGCTGACTTACTATTTACTTCCTCGCGAATTTCAGGTGCAGTAAAAGTATGATATTATTCGGGGTTTACCAGATCCCGAACATTTGCAATGACACCAGTTTACTTTATCCGCTGCAATGTATACATCACTGTAGACTGGGCTACGCTACCATTTGTTGCTACTGTCTTATTAGAATAGTCTTCCTGATGCATAGCTACAGTTACAGCAGGTTTTTCAAATCCATTCTCCTGCTTTCGACCCATTAGTACTTTCGGAGTATGCTGATGCATTAGCTTTAACAATCATATACAACCATTCACTCGACGAAATATCCGTACCCAAAGACTGGAAAGTTGCACAGGTCACACCAATATTCAAGAAAGGTAGCAGGAGTAATCCATTAAATTACAAGCCCATATCGTTAACGTCGATATGCAGCAGGATTTTAGAACATATATTGTGTTCGAACATTGTGAATTACCTCGAAGAAAACGGTCTATTGACACACAGTCAACATGGGTTTAGAAAACATCGTTCTTGTGAAACACAGCTAGTTCTTTATTCACATGAAGTGCTGAGTGCTATTCACAAGGGATTTCAAATCGATTCCGTATTTCTGGACTTACGGAAGGCTTTTGACACTGTACCACATAAGCGGCTCACAGTGAAATTTCGTGCTTATGGAATATCGTCTCAGTTATGTGACTGGATTTGTGATTTCCTGTCAGAGAGGTCACAGTTCGTAGTAACTGACGGAAAGTCATCGAGTAAGAGAGAAGTGATTTCTGGCTTTCCCCAAGGTAGTGGTATAGGCCCTTTGCTGCTCCTTATCTATATTAACGATTTTGGAGACAATCTGAGCAGCCGTCTTCGGTTGTTTGCAGATGACGCTGTCGTTTATCGACTAATAAAGTCATCAGAAGATCAAAACAAACTGCAAAACGATTTAGAAGAAATATCGGAATGATACGAATAGTGGCACTTGACCTTAAATAATGAAAAAGTGCTAAATGGAACTCGTTAAACTTGGGTTACACGATAAATCAGTCTAATCTAAAAGCCGTAAATTCAACAAAATACCTAGGTATTACAATTACGACCAACTCAAATTGGAAGGAACACATAGAAAATGTTGTGGGGAAGGCTAACCAAAGACTGCGTTTTTTTGGCTGGACACTCAGAAAATGTAACAGACCTACTAACAAGACTGCCGACACTACGCATGTCTGTCCTCTTTTAGAATACTGGTGCGTGGTGTGGGATCCTTACCAGATAGGACTGACGGAGTACATCGAAAAAGTTCAAAGACGGGCAGCACTTTTTGTATTATCGCGAAATAAGGGAGAGAGTGTCACAGAAATGATACAGTATTTGGGATGGACATCATTAAAAGAAAGGCGTTTTTCGTTGCGATAGAATGTTCTCAAGAAATTCAAATCACTAACTTTCTCCTCCGAATGCGAAAATATTTTGTTGACACCGACTTACATAGGGAGTAACGATCACCAAGATACAATATGGAAAATCAGAGAGCGTACGGAAAGATGTAGGTGTTCATTCTTTCCGCGCGCTATACGAGATTGGAATAATAGAGAATTGTGGAGGTGGTTCGATGAGCCCTCTGCCAGGCACTTAAATGTGATTTGCAGAGTATCCATGTAGATGTAGATGTAGATGTAATATGGTATGAACCCGACCATGTTCACAAACACACTGCTAGATGCAAACAATGTACCGTAAACTAATGCGAAATGATTGCCACACAGACAGCTGAAGGAATGAGGTATATTCGAATGAAACCGTCTTAGGTAAAAGACACGTCATTGTTATGGATATTTTCCAGCGCACCTCTTTGCGAACCATCAGTCAGATACACAACAGAGGCGCTTAGACTTTACATGTTTTATTCTAGGAACGAGAATATGATAAATATTCAAAATGAATTTCTTGTTTTAGCCATAAATCAGTAGTGGTGATCGAAAACTTTTGACCTGTAGTGTACTTGTGAAAGAAGATTTTCATACGTCGTCCTCGCATTTGAATAAAATATTTCTCTCGTCTAAGCAATTATTCATGGTTTGTCGGACACCGCCCCCCCCCCTCCCCAATCATCTTGCAAATGTAGATAAATTTTCACAATTCACTGCTCAATTCCTTCACTTTACAGTTAGACGGGAAAATCCAGTTAATTTTCTGTTGAGTTTCTAGGAGCGACGTTACTCACTGGGACGTGAACGCTAAGATTTCGAGGGCCTTAAGCTGTGGTCAGTTTTTCATACGGACTGATGGTTCGTTCTTGTTACACAAAATGTTAATAGCTGCAACATAGAACGCTAAAATAACATTTCATAAGGCTTGAAAACACTGTACTTAACAAACGCGTTCTCACACGGAAGGAGGCAGCTAACGTTGACGTGGACTGCGCTCTCCAGCGGCCGCTGTCGGCTTTATTTGGCTCGCAAGCCGCACAGCTCCTTCACGAAAATGGACGCGCGTAAGAAACTACGTTAACTGCAATAGCGACTGTCGAAGAAGAACGGAGATAATCACGAAGATTATTCTACACTCGTCGATGGTAGAAGAACATTACCAAATGCTGTACAACGGTCTGATATACATACTGGTAGAAATTATTCCGCGTTCTCACACGGAAGGAGGCAGCTAACGTTGACGTGGACTGCGCTCTCCAGCGGCCGCTGTCGGCTTTATTTGGCTCGCAAGCCGCACAGCTCCTTCACGAAAATGGACGCGCGTAAGAAACTACGTTAACTGCAATAGCGACTGTCGAAGAAGAACGGAGATAATCACGAAGATTATTCTACACTCGTCGATGGTAGAAGAACATTACCAAATGCTGTACAACGGTCTGATATACATACTGGTAGAAATTATTCGTTACCTCAATAGAATTTTCATCCTATTTCTGGTTTTAAATGGAATATAGCTAAGATATGGTATCCAATGTCAGTTAGCAATTGCATAATATCCATATTCTCGATGTTGCGTAAACTGCGAACATTCTGAAGTAACGTACTTCATAACACAGATTTCAAGATCGAGATTCGTTTCACAAATTTATTCGAATGGAAGTGGAGATTGTTTCGAAGCTGCTCCCATCAGTGTGAAACGTATTTCCCAGCACGAACAAACCTGAATTAGACCACAACCCCAGAAAGTATCACAGTCACATCAAGGTTTCTAACCAGTGGAGAAACATTCCAGTCTTTGTAACATAAAGCGCAGCAAATACAGTAATTATAGTAAATTACATAGACTGAATTTTCTCATTTTGAGAATACCAAAGGAGCGATCTGTTTTCCTTACTAGAAACTTTCAACAGCTGAGATCGCATAGAACGTTTCTTTATGTGAAACAACCGGTTTCGATCTAGTTTTCTGTCATCTTCAGGTCTAACGCCAAGTTGTCATGTGCATAAAAATCAGCACCTTATAAGAAATTTGTCATAACTGAAATATTTACAAACATGAACCACCTTGCGCAAACGGTACATATATCGCTCACAGGTGCTTGTTGCACCAAACAAAGGCTGTACATAGTACCGTATCCGTTCACATCAGCTGGACTTATTCACAAGTCAACGAGGCAAAAATCTAATATGTGAGAGTCTTTATTTCACGCTCCTCAGTGTAGCGGAACATAGAATTTCACGCTGCGACGTAACTAGTTTCTTTTCCACGTGCGTCTCATTCTCCCGTGAGAGGATGGGTTAAAGTATTGACGCAGCACGAGAAATGTCAAAAATTCATGGAATTGAAGTCTCTGAGTCCATAGATACTGCTTCAACCAACGAACAGCTCAACAGGCAATTCAGTTGAAGAGGAACGGACATCTCTTAAAACAGCAATCAAAGGAGGTTTTACAGATAACCATAGGTACAAGGAAAGTAACTGCGAAGAAACCATGGATAACAGAAATCGGTGTGAAATCTTACGGGACTTAACTGCTAAGGTCATCAGTCCCTAAGCTTACACCCTACTTGACCTAAATTATCCTAAGGACAAACACACACGCCAATGCCCGAGGGAGGACTCGAACCTCCGCCGGACCAGCCGCACAGTCCATGACTGCAGCGCCCTACACCGCTCGGCTAATCCCGTGCGGCCATGGATAACAGAACAAGTACTTTAGCTAATGGGCGAAAGAAGAAGATATAAAAATATTCAACGAATTAAGGAATATAGAGATACAAGTCACCTAGGAATGACATAAATAGGAACGTAAGACAAAATGACTGCATGAAAAATGTGAAGAAAGCGAAAAAGAAATGACTTTCCGAAGGACTGACTCATCATTCGGGAAGTCAAGATAATATTCGGGGAAATCTACATCTACATCTACATCATTACTCTGCAATTCACATTTAAGTGCTTGGCAGAGGGTTCATCGAACCACAATCATACTATCTCCCTACCATTCCACTCCCGAACAACGCGCGGGAAAAACGAACACCTAAACCTTTCTATTCGAGCTCTGATTTCTCTTATTTTATTTTGATGATCATTCCTACCTATGTAGGTTGGGCTCAACAAAATATTTTCGCATTCGGAAGAGAAAGTTGGTGACTGAAATTTCGTAAATAGATCTCGCCGCGACGAAAAACGTCTTTGCTTTAATGACTTCCATCCCAACTCGCGTATCATATCTGCCACACTCTCTCCCCTATTACGCGATAATACAAAACGAGCTGCCCTTTTTTGCACCCTTTCGATGTCCTCGGTCAATCCCACCTGGTAAGGATCCCACACCGCGCAGCAATATTCTAACAGAGGACGAACGAGTGTAGTGTAAGCTGTCTCTTTAGTGGACTTGTTGCATCTTCTAAGTGTCCTGCCAATGAAACGCAACCTTTGGCTCGCCTTCCCCACAATATTATCTATGTGGTCTTTCCAACTGAAGTTGTTTGTAATTTTTACACCCGGGTACTTAGTTGAATTGACAGCCTTGAGAATTGTACTATTTATCGAGTAATCGAATTCCAACGGATTTCTTTTGGAACCCATGTGTATCACCTCACACTTTTCGTTATTTAGCGTCAACTGCCGCCTGCCACACCATACAGCAATCTTCTCTAAATCGCTTTGCAACTGATACTGGTCTTCGGATGACCTTACTAGACGGTAAATTACAGCATCATCTGCGAACAACCTAAGAGAGCTGCTCAGATTGTCACCCAGGTCATTTATATAGATCAGGAACAGCAGAGGTCCCAGGACGCTTCCCTGGGGAACACCTGATATCACTTCAGTTTTACTCGATGATTTGCCTTCTATTACTACGAACTGCGACCTTCCTGACAGGAAATCACGAATCCAGTCGCACAACTGAGACGATACCCCATAGGCCCGCAGCTTGATTAGAAGTCGCTTGTGAGGAACGGTGTCAAAAGCTTTCCGGAAATCTAGAAATACGGAATCAACTTGAGATGCCCTGTCGATGGCGGCCATTACTTCGTGCGAATAAAGAGCTAGCTGCGTTGCACAAGAACGATGTTTTCTGAAACCATGCTGATTACGTATCAATAGATCGTTCCCCTCGAGGTGATTCAAATCAAAAGCAAGGGTGGTAACATTAAGATTGGAATTGGAATTTCCACCTTTAAATGCAGAAGAGAGAGCGGAAAGGTGGAAAGAGTACACCGGCTGCCGCTATGAAGGGGAGGACTTGTTTTATGGTATGATACAAGAAGAAATAAGGGTCGATAGAGAAGGAGGACTTAAGATCAAATAAGGCAGAAGGGATAGATAACACTCCATGGAAATCTCTAAAATCGTTGAGGGAAGTGGCAATAAAATGATTATTCACTTTGGTGTCTAGAATCTATGAGACTGGTTTCTGGAATGTATGAGACTGGCGATACACCATCATTCTTTCGGAAAAACATCATACACACAATTCCGAAGACAGCGAGGGTGGCCAAGTGCGAGAATTATCGCACAATCAGCTTAACAGCTGACGCATACAAGTTTCTGACAAGAATAATATATAGAAGAATGAAAAAGAAAATTGAAGACGCATTAGATGACGATCGGCTTGGCTTTAGGAAAGGTAAAGGACGAGGCAGACGTTGCGGTTGATAATTGAAGAAAGACTAAAGAAAAGTCAAGTCACATTCCTATGATTTGTCGACCTGGAAAAGCGTTCGACAATGCAAAATGATGCAAGATGTTCGAAATTCTGAGAAAAATAGGGATAAGCTGAAGGGAGAGACGGGTAATGCACAGCATGTACAAGAACCAAGAGGGTATAATAAAAGCGGGCGACCAAGAGCAAAGTGCTCGGATTAAAAACGCTGTAAGACAGGAGTATAGTCTTTCGGCCCTGCTGTTCAATGTCTACGTCGAAGAGGCAACGACGGAAACAAAAGGATGATTCAAGAGCGGGTAAACGATATCTATGAAAATATTTGCTGATGACATTGATCTTTTCAGTGAAAGTGAAGAAGAAATAGAGGAGATGAGAATGGAATGAAAGGTCTAATGGATACAGTGTATGGATTGAGGGTAAATCGAATAAAGACGAAAGTAATGAGGAGTATCAGAACTGTGAACATTGAGAAATTTAATATCAGGGCTGATGATCACGAAGTAGATGGAGTTAAGAAATTCTGTTACATAGCAAAATAACCCTTGACAGACAGAACAAAGAATACATAAAAAGCAGACCAGCAGTGTCAAAAAGGGCATTCCTGACCAAGGGAAGTCTCCTAGTATCAAATATAGGTCTTAATTACAAAGAGAAATTTTTGAGAATGTACTTTTGGAGTACAGCATTGTACGGCAGCGAAACATGGACTGTGGGAAAACGAGAACAGAAGAAAATCTAAGCAATTGAGATGAGGTGCTGCAGAACAACTTTGAAAATTAGGTGGACCGATTAGGTTAGGAATGAGGTGGTTCTTTCTGCAGAATCGGTGAGGAAAGGAATAATGGTAGCACATCTGCGAAGACATCAGGGAATAAAATTCATGGTACTAAAGGGAGCTGGAGAGGGTAAAGACTGTAGAGGGAGACATAAATGATGTAGGATGCAAGTGCTACTCTGAGATGAAAAGTTTGGCAATCAGAAGACCGATGACTGAATAAAAAGCTCGAATCTACATGGACCTTTGTCAGTAAAATAGTCTGATAAGAAAAATAATTAAAGATAAAATATTTTGTTCCACAGTCGACTTCCGAACCTAACCTCCCTGGGTGGAGCGGAGTTCAGTAATACTCCAGTGCATGAGGAAAGCATGATAATATTTCAGACGACCTCGAGATTACCATACGTCTCCGAATGAGAAAGTCTATAATGACTTCTCATTGGTGTGGCATTGTCAAGGGATAGTGGTGCAGGAGTAGGGTTCGTTTTAGAACACGTCGGCTCTCGAAAGGCGGCTGCCTCCCAGCAGTGAAGCCGTGTCGGCGACGCCCAGCTGTGCGGCCGAATGATTCACACGCGTTTTGCGGCCTCGGCCTGGAGGAGCCGGCCCGCTTATTTATCTCTGGTAATCGCCGGTGGGACATTAGCACGGCGGCCGCGACGCGCCGCACAAAACACCGGGCCGCGTGAAATATTTAGCCCGGCGCCGCCACAAGGGAAGGCGGGAAGAGTGTTTTCAGGCGATCTGCTGGGGGCGTGGCGCCCCGCTGGGGAACCCCGCGGCGCTCTGTGTTCGCCGGGGGGCCGCGTTTCACGCGCAGCACAATGGCCGGGACAGGGGGCGCGCTTGTTGCGGCTGAGAGGCCGCCGAGCCGCACGTGTGACCCAGACTCTGCTCTCTTCGCAGGTCCAAACTTCCGACACATCTGCTTCCGGGGCATCTATAATGTAGATTTATAAAACGACACTTTTTCCAGCTTCATTCATATTTTATTCCAATATTTATCGGCCCGATGAGTTTAGGCACAAAGCTGCCTTCCTCATGTGCCCAACTGTTATTTGTACAGCTCTTGTTATGTTACACGTGCCTGTAGAGTGCGAGTCAACATTTTATGCAGAGGATGCTACTAAGTTTAAAAACTTCTTTAGTACTTCATAAAAATTTTCTAATCTAACATTCGAGATATGAGTAACAGGCACCTGATGATGGCAGCGAGCCGCCGAAACGCTTCTTTTTCATAAATATTGGAATTAAATACTTGAGTGAGGGTGAAATACCCAGCAGTTTTATTTTGTAAACTGCGTCTTGCAGTCGAAAAATCAACGGATTCCATTCATCGTCGACTAATTTCAGTTTAATCTAAGCTTTCAGTGATATCATACGTAAAAACTTCAAATTCTTTCGGTAGCGCTGTAATTTGGTCAGAGACGCCACAGAACTTCCAAAAGCAGTTGAACGAAATAGATTGTGTTGAAGAGAGGCTATAAAACGAATATAAATAAATGTAACGTGATTTTGGCAAATCAAAAAGGCGATGTTAACAGAGTTTGAACAGAAAATAAGACAATAAAGGTAGTGTTTAAGTTTTGAAATTTCGTCATCAAAATAACTGACGATAGACAAAGTTGAGAGCATACAAAACACAGACTGAAAGTAGCAAATAAAAGGTTTCTGAAAAAGGGAAATTTGCAAACCGAATTCAAATATATGTGTTACGAAGACTTTTAGGAAGGTATTTGTGTGGGTTGAGCGAAATGTAGACGATAAGCAATTTAGAAAGGAAGAGAAATTATACTCGTATATGGAATAACTAATGAGGAGGTACTGAATCAAACTGGTAAAGAACAACTTCACTAAAAGAAGAGATCGCTTGAGAGGACGAATCCTGAGGCATCAATTAACTGTCGATTTTTTAATGAAAGTGCAAGGGGAGAAGGGGGGGAGGGAGGCTGAAACTGTAGACGGAGACCAGACTGAGGCTCTGCTGAGCTGGAGAGGCTTGCACAGGACAGAAGGGCGTGGAGAGCTACAGTAATTTAGTCTTCCGATGGATGACAACAACATCTATAACAACAACGTGTGTATAGGTGTGTGTTCGTGTGTGTATGTTAGTCTTGTGCCTGGTTTGATGCAATCTGCCACGATTTCCTCTCATGTGGAGTCCCACATCTCAAACTAACATATCTTTCTTCCCCCTTCACTGTCCCATTCGCGAACTGAGCATGGAGCCAATGATTCTCGGTATGGTGCAAGCTTTCACTTCTCTGTTTTCTCGTCGTGGACTTTTCGTGTGACGTGTGTGAGAGGAAATAATATGTTGCCAGACTCCCAGGCCGACCGCGGTGGCCGTGCGGTTCTAGGCGCTTCAGCCCAGAACCGCGGACTGCTACGGTCGCAGGTTCGAATCCAGCCTCGGGCATGGATGTGAGTGATGTCCTTAGGTTAGTTAAGTAGTTCTATGGGACTGATGACCTCAGATGTTAAGTCCCATAGTGCTCAGAGCCATTTGAACCATTTGAACCAGACTGATGACCTCAGATGTTAAGTCCCATAGTGCTCAGAGCCATTTGAACCAGACTCCCACAAACATATTAATCTGCCTGAAGACGATTCTTGGAAATGAGAACGATGAGCATTTCCACTGTTCAACAATTTTAGTTGGTTTTCTGCTCTGCAGTCACTTAAAATAACAATGTCTTCCATTATAGCGTTCGTGTGATGATAGGGAAGAGGTACAGTACTGCAGTCTTCTGCAGTTATACCATTTCGGAAGACATAAATCATTGTCTCAGCCTTCTTTCAGTATGGTCACAAAGCGACTGATTACATGAATTTCTTCCACTTTCTGATTCAATATAAGATCAAATTTTCTTAGAATTCTTGTCATTTCCGTTAGCAAAATTTACTTCGCATTGCACTGAACGCCTCTCGAATTGTTCTCCTTACTCTTAGTTTGGTTTTGTTTGCTAACTAGACTCAGATTTAAACACTGAAAGTGTTATCTGAATCGCTTAAGGCGAACGCCGTACTGCCATATTCCTTATTCTAGTTAATTTTTCTTGCAACATCAAATGTTGGATGCTTCTTTTTTCTTCTTTTCCAGATTTTAGACAGGGTACGATTCATTTGCATATAACACTGCTCTCCAAACGTATTATTTTCACAAACTTGGTTCTCAATTTTATGACTGTGGTTGATTTCAGAAGACACGGACGTCCTAGTTTCCTGTGTTACTTGCTTCTTAGATCCTACATTCCTCATCCATCAAGTGATATTTTGCTTTCACGCAGAACTATTTCACTTTGTCCTGAACGGTAGAGAAATAATGTGAACGTGGTTTGACGAATTCTTTGCCAGACATTTAGGTGTGAATAGCAGAGTCGTTCTGCAGATGTCTCTTACCTATAATGATATCCTCTTCTGAGAATAAGTTGTTTTTTTTCCATCAGTCTTCCGACTGGCTTGATGCTGCCCGCCACGACTTCCTCCTGTGCTAACCTCTTCATCTCAGAGTACCACATGCAACGTACAT
This sequence comes from Schistocerca cancellata, assembly GCF_023864275.1. Taxonomy (NCBI): domain Eukaryota; kingdom Metazoa; phylum Arthropoda; class Insecta; order Orthoptera; family Acrididae; genus Schistocerca; species Schistocerca cancellata. Next base: position 124,230,779 of record NC_064631.1, read on the forward strand.
CCACAATTATTTGCTGGGTGTATTCCAAACTCTGTCTTCCTCTACAGTTTTTGCCCTTTACAGCTCCCTCCAGTACCATGGAAGTCATTCCTTCATGTCTCAACAGATGTCCTATCATCCTGCCCCTTATCAGTGTTTTCCACATGTTCCTTGCCTCTCCGACTCTGCGCAGAACCTCCTCATTCCTTACCTGATCAGCCCACCTAATTTTCAACATTCGTCTGTAGCACCACATCTCAAATGCTTCCATTCTCTTCTGTTCCAGTTTTTCCACAGTCCACGTTTCATTACCATACAATGCTGTACTCCAGACGTACATACTCAGGTATCTCTTACTCAAATTAAGGGCGATATTGGTTATTAGTAGACTTCTCTTGGCCAGGAATGCCCTTTTTTCCATTGGTAGTCTGCTTTTGATGTCCTCCTTGCTGCGTCCGTCCTTGGTTGTTTTACTGTCTAGGTAGCAGAATTCCTTAACAACATCTACTTTGTGATAATCAATCCTGATGTTAAATTTCTCTCTGTTCTCATTTCTACTATTTGTCATTACCTTCATCTTTCTTCGATTTACTCTCAATCCATACTTTGCACTCATTTCACTGTTCATTCCATTCAGCAGATCACGTAATCCTTCTTCACTTTCACTAAAGATAGCAATGTCACCAGCGCATCGTATCATTGACATCCTTTCACCTCGAATTTTAATTCCACTCCTGAACCTTTCTTTTATTTCCATCACTGCTTTCTCGAATTTCAGATTGAACAGTAGAGACGAAAGGCTACGTCCTTGTCTTACACCCTTTTTAGTTTGAGCTCTTCGCTCTTGGTCGTCCACTCATATTATTCCCTTTTGGGCGTTGTCCATATTATATATGACTCATCTCACCCTATAGCTTATCCATACCTTTTCCAGAATTTCGAACATCTTGCACCACTTTACATTACTAAACGCTTTTTCCAGGTCTACAAATCCTATGAACGTGTCTTGATTTTTCTTTTGTCTTGGTTCCATTATTAGCCGCTACGTCAAAATTGCCTCTCTCGTGCCTTTACCTTTCCTAAAGCTAAACTAATTGTCATCCCGCGCATCCACAATTTTCTTCTCCATTCTTCTGTATATTATTCCTGCAAGCAACTTGGATGCATGAGATGTTAAGCTGATTGTGCGATAATTTTCGCACTTGTCGACTCTCGCCGTCTTCGGAATTGTGTGGATGATGCTTTCCCGAAAGCCAGATGGTATGTCGCCAGACTCACACATTCTACACACCAACATGAATAGTCGTTTTGTTGCCAATTCCCCCAATGATTTTAGAAACTCTTATGGAATGTTATCAATCCCATCTGCCTTATTTGACCGTAAGTCCTCCAAACCTCTTTTCAGTTCTGATTCTAAAATTGGATCCCCTATATCTTCTAAATCGATCCCTGTTTCTTCTTCTATCACATCAGACAAACCTTCCCCCTCAGAGGCTTTCAATGTATTCTTCCACTATCTGCTCTCTCCTCTGCATTTAACAGTGGGATTCCCGTTGCACTCTCAATGTTATCACCCTTGCTTTTAATGTCACCGAAGGCTGTTTTGACTTTCCTGTATGCTGAAACTGTCCCTCCGACAACCATTCATTTTTCGATGCCTCCACATTTTTCGTGTAGCCATTTCGTCGCAGCTTCCCAGCACATCCTATTTATTTCATTCCTCAGCGACCTGTATTTCTGTTTTCCAGAGTCTCCCGGAACGTTTCTGTACTTTCTCCTTTCATGGATCAATTGAAGTATTCCTTTTGTTACCCATGGTTTCTTCGGAGTAATCTTCTTTGTGCCTATGTTTTCCTTCCCAACTTCTGTGTTGGCCCTTTTTGGAGATGTCCATTCAAAAAAATGGTTCAAATGGCTCTGAGCACTATGGGACTTGACTTCTGAGGTTATCAGAACTACTTAAACTTAACTAACCTAAGGACATCACACACATCCATGCTCGAGGCAGGTTTCGAACCTGCGACCGTAGCGGTCGCAAGGTTCCAGACTGCAACGCCTAGAACCGCTCGGTCATCCCGGCCGGCGATGTCCATTCCTCTTCAACTGTACTGCCTGCTGAGTTATTTCTTACTGCTGTATCTACAGCCGTAAAGAACTTCAACCGTATCTTACAATTCAGTATCTGATTTCGGAATCTCTGTCTGACCCTGATGTAATTCTGCCTGATCGTGATGTACTATAACTGAAATTGTCCCGTATCACCCGATCTTTTGCAAGTATACCTCCTCCTCTTTTAATCTTCATCCTCTCTCAATATTTGTCCCAATCCCTTATTCTCCTGTAACCTTCTCTTCTACTCCTTCTCCTACAACTGCATTCCAGTCCCCCATGACTGCTAGATTTTCATTCCCCTTTACATACTGTATTATCCTTTCAAAATCCTCATACACTTTCTCTATCTCTTCATGTTCAGCTTTCGACGTCGGCATGTAAACCTGAACTATCGTTACCGGTGGTGGTTTGCTGTCGATTCTGATAAGAACAACCCTGTCACTGAACTGTTCACAGTAACACGCCCTCTGCCCTTCCTTCCTATTCATAACGAATCCTACTCCCGTTATACCATTTTCGGCTCCTGTTAATATTACCCTAAACTCAGCGAATCAGAAATCCTTTCGATTTCACTTCACTGATACCTACTACATCTAGATTGAGCCTTTGCATGTCCATTTTTAGATTTCCTAGTTTCCCTACGACGTTCAAGCTTCTGACATTCCAAGCCCCGATTCGTAGAACGTTATCCTTGTCCCCCTAGGACAAGAGGATGATCTGAACTTCCGTCTGTTTCTCCGCCCTCTTTGGCAAGGCCGTTGGCAGAATGAGGTTGACTTCTTACACCGGAAGTCTTCGGCCGCCAATGCTGATTATTAATCAAAATATAAGCAGAAGTGGGATTGGAAACCGGGGCCGGAAACGTTTCGATTATGAATCGAAGACGCTGCCCCTGGACCACGGGGTAAATCTTCCGACGTATCGGTCCCTGTTACAAGTGACCTTCTACAGAGTATGTGTAAACAGTAACACCGTGAAGAAGCTTACTTGTATCAGGGACCCGAACGTCCGTAGTTTTATATATTGACAATGCGGTCACAAACCCAGAAAAATTTTATTGAATGTGGTACCTTACATTAACTCTTACTATGTCGACAACAACGATCATAGCTCTGTCCATACACTCGCTTTCTCCTCTTTATATCTGACTGGTACTGTAACGACTATAACGCGGACAGTTTAGCTGTCATCACTTGGAGCAGTGAGTGGATGCAAAAAATGTTTCCCATTTCACACTGGACAAAACAAAACCCAGTATGTGGCTTCAAGAGGAAATTTCGTGCCTTGTTTCTGCTGTGATACCTGCCAACGAACAGCGGCGTGGTTTAAAGTTTCGTCACTTGGCATTCGCAGACCTTCCGGCATCCACCTGTCAGACACCGATTCCGCAGTAATATTTGACGCTTCGTTCACTGTTGTCACACTACAGCGCTCGAAGCAATGTACCTGCAGCCATGTCGCGTGAAATGTTAACGAAGTCTTTGGCGGGAGAGCGACTTCGAATTCTGCCCTGTCCTGCGTGTTCATCCGAGTTAGCAACTCGAAATGCATAAACCATGTTTACCCCGTACCTCGTTGCAGCATGTCATTTCTCTGGTCACCAGTGTGAACGATCAATGCTGTAAGTTCCTATTTACATTCAAAGTTGAACATTCTGTGTCCATTTTGATGTTCCATGTATACAAAGACATGAATCGTGCTTGATGCAGACAATATCTTTAGAATTTTGAAAATATCTTCAGTTTTTGTTTCTAACATTCCATAACAGTAGGTAATATAAGTTTTGAATATATGTGTGTACAGAGTACGATCAGCTCGGATAGCCGAGCGTGCTACGTGTTAGCTCCCGAGACAGTGAGGAGGGGAGCTAGACTTTGATCGAATCAGAGTCACGGATAAGCGGCCGTCGTTCCTCGTGCACCCCCCCCCCCCCCCCCCAAATTATGGTTGTTTGGTAGTTCTCTACGCTCATCGAAGCATGTGCTGGGCTGACGCTCAATTTTCGCGTTGGAAAATACGATTCACAAACAGTTCAAATACGGTAACACACACAACGAAGTTTCAACTGTTTACTCAGCTAAGTTGACTGGAGACTGTGGTGAGAGGAAGGGAAACCACCCAAGATTAAAATAAATTTGCTAAATCCTGAAAACAGTGAACGTCGTTCAACGAGGTAAACCCTAAGAAAGATACATATACTTAATTAACTGTCCCAGTGCTAACTAAGTGCTGGAGCTGTGACTGTGTGGTATAATTATTTGTATTTTCTGCTACCAGTCACTATCATTTATTCACCCAGAAAAACTGTTACTAAAAGACGAAATAGGAATGCGAGATGTCTGTTCTTTCAAACATATCCGAAACAGCAGACAGCACACAAAATCCGCAGCTATGATACATTATATGTAACTTGAAAGTGGAGGGGGGAGGAAGGACAGGAAAGGAGAGGAACTATTGACGTCAGCTGCATCAAGGCTTAATGCAGAATCAACGGCGACGAGTATAAACGTGTACCAGACTGGGACTCGAAGCCATGATCTCTTGCTTACTTTTCTTTCCTTTTTAGGGAGTCGTGGATCTACCTTCTTATGGACCCGTCTCCTTACCTGACTAAGTTTAATTTCAAAAACAAAAGAAATAAAAATCAAACCCGACCAAACTTGGGACCGCCGCTTTAACCCTACCAAAAAAAGAGAGAAATGACCTATTTCTCTTCAGGCGTTGCTCCTAACTATGGCCTGAAATTCGCCGCGGGTCTACATTTCGTTTTTATTTATTTATTTACACGACTATAACCAGTAAATGTGTACAAAGGAAAATGCTATACAACATAATGGTATAATAAAAAAAATGATTCAAAGAGAAAACTAAAATAACTTTGTATACTGAACGCGCTACTGCAGCTAAAGAAATCTTTCTTCAAAAAATTGTGCAAGTCGAGTTTCCTTGCCCGTTGCCACTTGCGTTTCCTATCTCCAACAATGCCCTCTAAAATATTTACAACAGATTCTTGCTGCACAGCTAATGCCTCAATGAGTGCAGGATATCTTGAATCAGCCAATAGCTCTACTTTCGCATTGCTGGAACTCAGGTCATACCGTCATTCTGTCTTCGATGTGATGCTGCACGGTACGCTACACTGAGCCCGGCTCTCCCCAACCAGCAGGGAGGTTTACGACAACATTGCGTAAATAATTTGCCAAAAGTTCACGGTACCCTGGAGTGCGTTCTAAAGCGTTGTGAGCGTTTTGCTTGTACCACCAGTAGTCAAACTCCACTTTGTTCCCTTCGCCGAAGATGTAGTCGATTGTCATTTCCTTGAACCATGTAAGAGCATGATATTTGGCGAGGAGAAAGTAATAGTCATGCGGACAGAAAAGAGACCAAGGGCCCATCATGTGTTTACGAGGCAGCTGCGTTAACCACTGTCCACTCAGACACAGTGTTTATCGAAAATACGCCGACTATCCTGGCATGCTCCCTGGCTGACCAACACTCCCACCCATCCAGTCTCAGTCCATCTCCTCCCGTAGGAGGTCGAAAGAAAAGGGCAGTCCCACTGAAGGTTGTACCTTCCCTTTTCTTACTCCCCCTCCACCTTCAGCGCGGATGCACATTTACGTTCGACATCCTGCTGGAATTTCAAAGAAGCGTGCATGGATGACATATAGGTGGCGCTAGGTGGGAACGTAGGTAAGCTGGGGAGCGTGCTGTGATAGTCCGAGCATTTACGATAAACACTGTGGCCGAAAGCGAAGTGGTTAACGAAACTGACTAGTAAACAAGATATTCAGAGTTGGAGTCCCGGTCTGGCACACATTTTCACTCCTCGTCGCTGATTGTGCATTAATTCCCGAAGCAGCTGATAGTTCCTTCCCTTTTCTTTCCTTTCTCCCCTCTCCACCATCAAGCCTCTCCCTCCTTGGTTTGCCCCCCCCTTTTCGTTTTTTCCTCTTCTCCCTCCTTGTTTTTCCCCCTACTCCAGGTCCCCCCCCCCCTATCTGCCTTGGGTCGGGAGTGCCATCTTTGTGCCGCCTTTTTCGTGCAGTGTTTTACAGTGTGTTTTTCCAGTGCGTGCTCCGTGTTGTGTCTTTTGGGAGGTGTAGCGAACAGCCATCATACTGTCGCTGGGTGTGCTTTTTATTACTTGCGAACAGAAACCAGACTGTCGCCATGTTTTTAATTGTGTGCCTACTGTGTTACTTGTCTGATTTCTGTGTCTTTTATCTACATTGCCAACCCCCTTTGCTTTCTGTTTTAACTTTCCGCAATTTTACGCCATTTTTCACTTTAAATCGCCATTTTGTCGCCTGTTTTTCCTTGTTTCTTTCTTCTCCCTTTATTTAAAAAAAGTCTGTAGGCTGTAGAGCAGCGTAGTAAGCTGCTGCCGGCCCGCCCCCTTCGGGGGGAATTGAAAATCAATAGAGAAAAAAAAAACAAAATCCACCATCAAGTTACAAAATAAAGTATCCTAATCTAAATTAATATAGAACTATTTTATTAATCGTTCGCTGCTGGAGTGGCTACTGGGGTATTGGGGGGGGAGGGGGAGGGGGAGGGTGGCTTGGAGCAGTGGCCTGACACCAAAGCCTGTGTGGGATGCAGACAGTCTTGCATGAGTGAGACAAACGACAACCAAACTGTCAGTATCTTGCTATAAATTTGTGATAGACGATACACATCCACAAGTTGCAAGTCCTCCGTATTATTTTGAGCGAATACATTACATATACGCCGAAACATTTGTGCCATGAATTACGATCAAATCTGTGAAATATAAAGCCGTGCAGCAGTATAATTTAGAAGTATAGTATTACACAACATCTCCTCCAGTGTACCCACGATACAAATGAAGCTTTGGGACGTCAAAACTGTAAGTAAAGAACCGACGTATAAAAAGTCTGTCACACGAATATCGTACCATAGTAATTGATGCTAAGTTATCTGCATCCCACTCAGGCTGTGGTGTCACTCACAACAAATAACGTCACACAGCTCAACGCCAGCAGAAGACACGAGTGGACATCGATTTCTGGCCAACGACTGACCCCACTTCCCTCTCACAACAGAACAGAACAGAGCAGTTCTATATTACTTATGCGTAAGATATTTTATCTTTGCATAACAATTCTTGTACGCATAAACGCCTGTTCGAAATCGAAAGATGCTTAAAATGCGTTTCAGTATGTCAAATTAAACGATATATACAGGGCGAATCGCCTAAAACTTGCACCGCAAATATCGCGCAAATAGAAACCGCTGTTGATGTGCTGTTTTACAGAATAGATTGGTAGTCGGGGACTCGTACTGTTAGCCAATAAACAGATTGTAATTTCTGCGAGATACAATATTTTCAAAAGCTTCCAAACCTACACTTGTAGAATACCGTTGGTAGCACACAGTAAAAAGCAACACAAGTGCATACATTAGTTATGTGGATTTTGACCAGTGACGAGACAACTGACCGTTACAGATCGTGTTCAAAATGCCCTCCTACAGTAGCAGCACATGTTTCCAGTCTGGTATGCAACGACTCCCGCACACATGCTGCCATTTCAGAGCAGATGTTTTATCAGGATGCAGTAATACGTCACTGCATGAGATGGAGTGTAGTTGGTATGTTCTTGCAGACTGCGGCTTTCAGCTTTCCCAACAGAAATAAGCCTCCAGGCGTCAAATCTTGGGAACGGGCCTCCAGCGGAACTTTGAGCACTATGAGCCGGACGGTCATCATGTTCGTACCAAAGGTTCCTCCTAGTCTGCAGAGGAACGTCTTCTTGTACCTGTGGAAGATGGTCTGTTTGGAGTCTGCGATACTTCTGCACTTTCATTGATCCATCTATGAAACATGGGCCTGTGAGCTGACGGTTCACTATACCACATCCAATGGTTACACTGCACGAACGTTGACGCTTTAACCGACAAAGCCAACGGGTATTGTCGACAGACCAATAGTGCACTTTTCGCCGGTTTACCTTGACTGGTAGATAATAAGCCAGATACTGTACATTCGTTTTCACGCAGCTCTTGATCGAGAGAAATGTGATGAGGTTGGAACCAATGAAGATAAGCCGTTTGCCTGACTCATGCCACTTCCTTGTGAGATTGCGCGGGAGCTAACGTGTAGATCAACTGCAACAGCAACAAGAGTATTAAATTTCCCCTCTTCTGTTGTCACTTGTTTCCTTCCGTTACGTTGAATTGGCGTGTTATAGTACCACTTTGATATAACTGGTTGAGGAGGCTGGTAAATAGTAGCCGAGATTGTTGACGTCTTTTGAGATATCTCGTCGCACAGGTGTCGAAGTTGAGTGACTGTAGGAAGATACAAGACGACTTACACAAAATTTCAAGTTGGTGTGATGAGTGGCAGCTAGCCTTAAATGAGGTAACATGTAAGTTAATGCGGATGCGTTGGAAGACCAACCAGTAATGTTCGGTTATAATATTACTAGAGTCCAACTTGATACAGTCAAGTCTTTTTAATATCTGGGCGTAACTTTGCAAAGCGATGTGAGGTGGAACGAACATGTGATGTGGTAGGGAAGGCAAATAGTGGTCTTCGGTTTATTGGGAGAATTTTAGGAGGTAGTGGTTCACCTGTAAAGGAGACCGCATATAGGACGCTTGTGCGACCTCTTCTTGAGTATTGCTCGGGTGTTTGGGATCCGTACCAGGTCGGACTGTACGGAAGACATCGGAGCAATTCAGAGGGTTCCTGCTAGATTTGTTACCGGTAGGTTTGAGCAAAACTGAAGTGTTACGTAGATGCTTCGGGAACTCAAATGGTAATTGCTGGAGGAAACGCGGCGTTCTTTTCGGGAAACACTATTGAGAAAATTTGGAGAACTGGCATACGAATCTGGGTGCCGAAAGATTCTGCTCCCGCCAACATACGTCACACGTAAGGACCACGGAGATAAGATACGAGAAATTAGGGCTCATACTGAGGTGTACAGACAGTCGTTTCTCCCTCGCCACTGGGACAGGAGAGGATATGACAAGCAGTAGTACACGGTACCCTCCGCCATGCACCTTTCCATGGCGTGAGGAGTATCTACGTAGAATAGATGTAGAACACATGTACAAGAACGAGCTGCAATCTTCCTAACCCTCCCTACACCATGAGCACGTCGGCTCTTTCTGTTTTGGTAAATCCCATCGCCCAAGCATGACATACTGCTTGGACTGTCACACACTAACTGACTAACAAGTTGCATTGCACTGAAGGAACACACTAGCACATCGTAAGCAAACATAACAATACTATCCCTGGCAACTACGCAGGTTCAATGGCACAAACTGCAGTGTGGAAACTTTTCAAAATACGATATCTCGTAAACGATTCGCACTAGAATCATCCAGCAAACAACAATGACAATCTTATTCACCCTACTCTTACTTTGTTAATGTCAATAGGCATGACTCCATTTAAAAAGTGTATGTTTGCACAATAATTCTCCTTATTAGTATTATCACAATCTGTTTATTTGCTAACAATACGAGCCCACTACCAATCCAATCCATTCTCTGAAAACCGCACGTCAATAGAACTTTAGATTTTCGCAATATCTGCGGTGCAAGTTTTAGGTGACTCACCCTGCATATGTATTATATTTCAGTCCATGTTTTTGTTACACACACACACACACACACACACACACACTGTTACATTACCAACCAATGTGAATACCAGAATACTGAATTCAAGAACGCAAACATTCATATGTCGTGCTGTACAGTTGCCAGATGTCAGTTTGTGGGATGGAGTTCCATGCCCGTTGCATTTGGTAGGTCAATACAGGGATGGTTAATGCTGTTTCTGGATAATGATGGAGTTGTCCAAGAATGTCTCACATGTGCTAGACTGGGGACCAGAGCTGGTGATCAAGCAGTCCAAGGCAATATGTCGACTGTCTATAGGGCATGTTGGGCTACAACATCGATATGTGAGCGAGTGTTGCCCTACTGGAAAACACCAACTGGTATGCTGTTCGTGAAAGGGGGCACAAGAGACCGAACTAACAGACTGACGTACAAATTTGCAGTCAGTGTGCATGGGATGTAGATGTGAAGAACAAAGATGCAGAATGTTAATAAATTCTTATTTAATAAGCCGTAACAGTTTTCACATAAAAATTCGGATCCATTACTTTTCAGCGCGCTCTCATATATTAAGAACAAATTTTGAACCGGACGAACATTGTAACCATACTCAAAAAAAACGGAAAAATGGTGGTACATAATACTCGTAAGTCGACAAATTCAATGAAAGCATCATTTCTTAAGTCTTGCTTCCCTTATCAAGTGCAACGTCAGAACTACCTACTGGGGCGGAGTGGGGATTGCCTTTACTTTACCTGAAGCGATAAGATCGTCATCTAACAGATCCTCAATTTTCTTTACCGTTCTTGTGCGTGTTGATCATATCAGCAGCTTGGATAAGTCAGTTTTTAAGCTGATTATGGCAGGGTCTCACATTTGCCTGCCTATAATAACTTCGTGATTTGCAGATAATTAAAATATGTAGACCAAATAATTGAAGACACTGAGGTGCAGGTGTTACTCTAAGACCAAAGTGGGACAACCTAGAAAATCATTGGATCTGCCTCAACCCAGACATACGTGGCGTAAGTAATAAAGTAGAAGCGCTTCATCAATTTCATGACGATAGTAAACATTGACAGCCGTTTACATAGGAATATGTCCCAAACAGTTTCTTATATCTATACTAATTAATTTCCACCAAATCAACATTTATAGTATGTCATGAAAAATGGTCTACCGCTCTGAGTCATCTAGCAACTGCAAACTCTTCAAAACAATGAGACGCGCTATAGAGGCAGCTTAAAAAATCACATTTTATTCAGGAATGGATCTTGAGAAGGATGCTGCCTTTTCTGGAGTGCAAGCGTATCAACTTTCCGCATTCGAAAAGGACAAATTTATATCTCTCTGTCTGAATGTTATCTATGGGTGAGCACGCTAACCCCAAATGTGATAACACTCTTCCTGTTTCTATCATTCAGAGTAGGTTTATACCCTATTGCTTCAATAAATATGTGAGTATCCCGTGTAAGAGGATCATTTACCTCATTTTTACGTATTTCTGGATTTACTAATGTTTTACCCTAAGAAGAGTGAATGGTTGCTAGTATCTCTGTACGTAAATTGTTGTCATTTATAGAACAAAAGAGTGTGGAGTGGTGTTTAGGACCAGTCTTCGAACGAAAGACCCCGATAACAAGAAGTGGGTGCTTGGAATTTTGATAAATAATTTTCGTGATATCAGTGTTTCCACATCAAATGTTGAGGTTTTTAAGAAGTTTTCTTATAGTATCCTGAGAGGCTGATAACCCCGTGACCCTTGGCGCACCTTTCTGTGAGTATGCTTGTTGTCTCCTATTACGGATACCTGATATGGATGCCAGAAAGTTACTCGGGATCCTCCGCATGGAGTTACTTATTCTGCCTCCTCCGTAAACGAACTGTTGTTTTCCAGTAAATTTACAGAACATTTCTTGTAAACTGAAGCCTCCCATTGCTTCATAGAGGCGAACGCGCTAAATATTACGAAGAGTTAATTAATAACATGAAGACTACAGTTATATCATTGTCGTTACCCCTTTCAGGAGGAAAGTATGTTATCATATACTCAAACATCAAGAAACACATTAGCAGTAAACTGTACCGTTAACATTGTTCAAATAACGAGAAAATTTTAAGTAAGATAAAAATGTCATTGTCCCATCAGGCGTCTTTATTCAAGTATAAGTGAAGTATTGTTTTGCTTCTTCAAGCACATGCTGACATAATATATCAGCTACAGGATATTAATTACTGCAAGTTACTCCGACTGTCACATGATTTGCTGTGCGCTGCCTTTAGGGTATCTCCTGAATGTGAGACACATCAAACCATTCCGTGAACTTCAAAGAACAGCCCTGAACCCTGTTGCGTGTAAACTTAAACTAACTTAATTATATTTTTCGGGCAAATACGTTGAACAGGTCTTAATTAGCATAACAGCGAACAAGCTGCATAAAAAGCTTATTTGGCTTAGACCTGCTCATCCAAACTGTAGAATCACGTTGAAGTAGTAGAATCTCTTGCTCCCACTATACACCGTACTCATAATTCAACTGAGAGCCACAAAAGGACCGACAATAGAATTCTGACCTCATTAATATCATTCACAGAAACTATTTTGTTCAAATGTGTGTGAAATCTTATGGGAATTAACTGCTAAGATCATCAGTCCCTACTTAACCTAAATTCTCCTAAGGACAAACACACACACCCATGCCCGAGGAAGGACTCGAACCTCCGCCGGGACCAGCAGAGAAACGTAGACCGTAACACCTTGAAGCCTACAGCGAAATGAATACTTACTGTCTTTTCAGATAGTTTCAGTTCTCTTAGAAGGTCTGGAAGATGAGATTAAATCAATCTCTTACGAGATATTCTAAGTGGTAAACAATCTTCCCATAAATTAACTATTATATCACTAATACATCACAGACTTTCATAATGGATATTAATGGAACAGAAACTGTAAGCTGGCCGGAGTGGCCGAGCGGTTCTAGGCGCTAGAGTCTGGAACCGCGCGACCGCTACGGTCGCAGGTTCGAATCCCGCCTCGGGCATGGATGTGTGTGATGTCCTTAGGCTAGTTAGGTTCAAGTAGTTCTAAGTTCTAGGGGACTGATGACCTCAGAAGTTGAGTCCCGTAGTGCTGAGAGCCATTTGAACCATTTGAACCATCAGAAACTGTAAATAGTTTCAGTTCCCTCGTGACATTACTGTCACATCGCGCTAAGCGATCTTGTCTCATTTTCCTGCTGCTATTTTGTTGTTATTTTTATTCTGAGCACTGGACATAATTGCTTGGGAGGAAAGCTCTGCGTTCTTCTGGTGTCAAGGTTCGCTCACGCTGTCGTCTCAGGTGCCTGTTTGAAGAGGCCAAGAAGAGGCAGAAGGCCAAGAGTCGAGCCTCCCAACGGGGATACACAGTTTTCTCGGAAGTGGAGCTGTCGCCAGCACTGTTCTTTTGTGAGGGGAGCTGACACCTGTCCTTGCTCAGGTAGAGGACACTGTGCTGTTACTGTTCTCCCCAGAGGATACCGGAGCTTGACATTTCTGCATTTTCTGCACAGATATCACAGGACGAATCCCGCAGCGTTGTCCAGCCAGCATGGGAAAGTTGGATGGTATATAACGAAAAATTCTGGTGTATCTGATCGAATGAGTCGCCCCAGCCACTGTGACTGACATGAGGAAGCCGACCAATCGAGCAAAAACAACTCCAAGCCTGAACCAGCCTCATGTTTGTTAATGTGCAAAATGGTTCAAATGGCTCTGAGCACTATGGGAGGTCATCAGCCCCTAGAACTTAGAACTACTTGAACCTAACTAACCTAAGGACATCACACACATCCATGCCCGAGGCAGGATTCGAACCTGCGACCGTAGCGGTCGCGCGGTTCCGGACTGTAGCGCCTAGAACCGCTCGGCCAACTCGGCCGGCGTTAATGTCCATTTTTTATGTCAAGAGTGGGAAGTTTCCGCCGCGTACCCCTGTTTTTTCTCGTGAAATAAGCGATATTCTCGTCCGTCACGTTGGAATAGCATCGAGTCGTCACTCCTTGTGGAATTTTTTGGAAGGTAGAGAGCTGAGAAATTAGAACTACGATTCGTGGCTATTTATCTCCCTGGCATCATCTGGTGCTCACGGACGCATATTTTTTTTATTTTGGCGAAATATAATGGCCTCAGTCCGTGGTAGCGTGATCCTTATTTTGAGCAATTAGGTACGTAGTTGTTCTGATAGGCAGCCTGAGCTGTCTATTTGATTTTAATTTGTAATTTTGTCTTATTAACTTTGAATCTGGGAACTCCCCATATAAGTATACCTTGTAGGGTTTCTTCATGCAGTCTTCCATATAATTTGGTACCCCCTCCCCTCCCCTGCCAGTGTTAACATTATTAAATTGAGTTGTGATTTTAGAGAACCTTGCTCTGTTTCGATACGCTGTGAATTGTGTCCATCAGCTGGGCAAAAATAAATTGGTTATGAGTAGACGTGAGCTAAATATCCAGATCCTTCAATTCTCCCACAAATTTTTTAATAGCTAGACAATTCACTAATTAAAAAGACATCCTCTTGTATACTGTGATGGTGTTATCGTTGTCCACAGCGGCCATACACAACGATCAGTTACTAATTTGTTATAAGTAGACGTGAATAAATATCCAGATCCTTCAATTCTCCTACAAATTTTTTAATAGCTAGACAATTCACTAATTAAAAAGATATCCTCTTGTATACTGTGATGGTGTTATCGTTGTCCACAGTGGCCATACACAACGATCAGTTACTAATTTGTTATAAGTAGACGTGAGCTAAATATCCAGATCCTTCAATTCTCCTACAAATTTTTAATAGCTAGACAATTCACTAATAACAAATACATCCTCTTGTATGCTGTGATGGTGTTATCGTTGTCCACAGTGGCCATACACAACGACCAGTTGCTCAAAATTCAGTGAAGGTAATGAAAATTGAAATCGCTTGTTTTGAATGACTATAGATCTGTTTATTGATCAGGGAGAGTTGTGTCGATTTCCACTAGGATTACAACTTTGCCTTGCTGTGTTTCATGGTACTTTGACTAACAACCTAACAGTCTTCAAACGAAACAAGTGACAACATTTTTTATTGTAAGAATATGTCATAATGCAGGTCCTCCCGATGAGAGACGACAAACATGCATCTTTTACCCTAAATGGAGTAATATCCAAAAATTAAAAAAAACTCCCTTTTCCTTAAGAAACAGTACCTAACGATTATGCGCACGAAACTATAATTACATAGTGAAACCATTATTCTTGAAGATAAGTGAATGTAAGTATTGATTTCTGAACCAGACAACAGAGATTTGTTGTAAAGGAGAATGAAGTGTAGCGATCACTACGGTCTATTTCCCCATCGTGTCAGATCATTAAAGAAATATAACTCAGATAGGATTAAGAACGGGATTAATTTCGGCAGTGGGCTTTTAAAGAAACGATCCCTGCATTCCGTTCATCGATTTAGGTCAAACATGGAAATCCAGAATGTGGATTTATGTAACATAATTTTCCTGTATTAAATAAATATCAGGGAATTATTTATCCTTAGACGTTCCGGCCACTGACCATCCTCAAAGAATATGGGCCAGAATCGGA
Source organism: Schistocerca cancellata (assembly GCF_023864275.1). Classification (NCBI taxonomy): domain Eukaryota; kingdom Metazoa; phylum Arthropoda; class Insecta; order Orthoptera; family Acrididae; genus Schistocerca; species Schistocerca cancellata. The sequence goes on from NC_064631.1 coordinate 124,246,097, forward strand.
AATAAGTGCGACACGTTTACGGATACCAAAGCTAAGCATCAGTTGGCGCTCAGATATCAGGAACTCATCCGAGGTACTTAATCGATTCGAGTTCATGTCCTCTGCAGAAGGCCAGTTGCTAAAAGGTGCTAGCCCAATTTATTCATAAAAAAAAGTAGTCGAGACAGGAGAAAGTCATTCAGTTACTGCAAACTGGAAAGCAGCATCTCATGTCAGAATTGTGGAGTGTCTTTTCCAAAGCCGGATTCATACCGAATGTACATTATGTGCACTAACTGCTGGGCCAGATCGTGCAGTGGAAAGCTGTAATTGCATTGTTACCAACAAAGAAGATGGAACATAGCCACTACATTCAAACGCATGATAACAGTGAGAGGGTATTCTAAAATGATAACAGTTTATGGAGTATATATATAATGACAGTAGGTCAACAAAATATATGTTCAAGAAAACAAAAGATAGCTAAGAAACGCGGTAACAAAGTGGCGCTATTCGCAATTAGAAGCGTGCTGACGTAGTTGCCTATGGGAACAGGTTTCAACTTCCAAATAAATAGGGAAGTTAATAAATTAGTGAATGCATAAATAAATAAATATAAGCATAAATAAATATAAACCATTCCTCCAAAAAGAAAAGGAAAGATACGCTCTGTCTAAATAATGATGGACAGCATGTAGACTAAGCTACAGTGAAGATGTGTCAATATTTACAGAACAAAGTATTACGATTGTTATGCACCTTTACTACCGTCATTGTACATACAGAAATTCATTGCTGTTAGAGTACCTGTCAACGAAGGGATATTACTGTAGCTCCTTATATGTCACTGAACATGGTTAACTCAGAAATCAAGCACGTAACTGCACTTGTGCCACGGATACCCATAGGTTAGAGTGTCCGATAAATAATTAGACCATTAGCTAATGAGTTTGTAAATATGATCGACATCTGTAATAACTTTAACCTAACTGTATAAACATGGTACAATCACTTTGCGTTGCATTATGGTACTTCGAACTTGAAAACCCTATAGACACCGCGACGATTATTCTTAATTCCCTAAATGTAGTTTCTCTTTATCAGTTTGTCTCCATTTATAAAAGAGCCTTGTAATTTAAATTTGGCAGTGCAATATTAACTGGGTAGGTACAGTAAAAGTGTATCTCAGTTTTCACGCATGTGAACTGTAATTTTTAGTTTCTCTCACGAATTAAATTAAAAGCTCTGAATAAATAAATTTCATTATTGTTCATACCGTACGGAACAGTACGTTATAAAAACTGTCTTGTAACAACTGTTCTCAAAGTAGTAATTCTAACGTGATTTCAGGGTGAAAACAGATATTTGGCTCGGTAGTAGCAGAAAACTAATGTCTGTGAACACAAGGAAGATTTATCAGCAATATGAAATTCTAGCATTTTCTTGTAGTATGTGTTCACAGATTCTCTAAATTTTTAAAGAATTTTTTAAAGAATTTATTTATGAAACACTCTTACAGGAAAGAGCAAAAGCATTCGTCAATACGTAAGGGCATTCGGAACAAGGAATCAGTAAAAATTTTTGTAAATCAATTGTGATACTTATGATGCAAGAATCACGAAAAAGTATCCATGCGTCCAGCAAGTGATATATGGTCTACTTAAAACATAAAACAGTAACACTAATAATGCCATACAAACCTCCGGCTGCGGTTCTCCGTGAACGATGCAGACGAGCTGAGCTTCGTAGCCCTCACCAGAGTGGACCCAACTGCGCTCAACCTCGATCTCTGGCGGATCTGCAAAGCAACGGGCACACATTAATGCGCGAATAGACGCGTACGTATCTTCACTGTGGGCTATTCATCTTTCACGTTTAATAAGTACCAAATAACTGGAAATTTTTGGTCCCCATATCAAGAGAGTATCGTTTGGTGGGTAAATGTGAGACGACAAATCCAAATGTTCCGAGTTCACAGTCCTCACATGCAGGGAATTTTTTTATTCTCATCACTTATCGCTTCTTATACCTGTGACAACAGTCTATACATGTGGTTCGATTCCACCTATAACTTTCTATGTATGACAGTTTATAGGTTTGAGGAAGTCAAGGCATATCTTTGCCGTCAGCCGAACTTTGAACTGACTTACCTAATAGTTACAGGCAGACCCACGATTTAACGTGGAATGCGTACCACAGTGCAACTCGGCATTCTTCATATCATCAAACATTACCAGATGTGAAAGAACTGATAAGTGACAGATAAAAACCCTAGGACTGACCCGGGATGTAACCTGACACCTTTGGATTTGCAGTCTGCCACTATATCAGTGGGCTACTGATCCGAGAAAGTAAATCCTTTAAGCGAATGTATTTTAGACAGATTCCGTTTCATTTTAATAGGTGTACATTTTGTACCTGTGAAAAGTGTTCTGAAGTTTAAACTTCATAAGGCGTCAGAGACCGTTAATAACTATAACCATTTCGTGACCCTTGTGCGCAAGACAGCGCGCCATTACTTTGCAACAGATAGGTTTTCCAGCCACCGAATTTCAACACAAGGACCTGTCGAGTAAACCGCCGGAGACTTTGACGTCGTTCTGAACACGGACGCCTACTCAGAAATTCATGTCGTCCTCGCATCAAACATACCCGTGACAGTGAGGAGCGTCCAAGTGGAGAGAGGCGTGGACACAGTATTCCTTGTCTGAGACCGTGATTTCTTCTCAATATTCCCATGCACAACGTGCACCACGAATATTCCTAAATTTATGTAGCAACGATTGTGTCTAAAAAGTATTATGATGTGGATGACATTGGAAGAGGAAGAGTAGGAGGAGGATGAGAAAGAGCAGTAAGTGTTTTATGTGTGCAGCAGTGTGTGTGTGTGGGTTGGGGAAGTTGGCAGGGGAGGGAGAGAGAGAGAGAAATACTGTATATGTTTAGTATAAAAACAAGCGTTGCCGTAATGAAGCCCCCACCTGGCCACCTGGCGGCGATATCGCGGAGACTGGTTAATTCAACATTATAAGTGGGACATTATATGACACTTAATACAGTCCATTGTGGTTAACTGTGCTGGGAGACCTCGTTCGTCCGGCAGTTGCTGCGTCTGGATAATGACAGGAACCCCCAGTTTGTCGTTGTTAAATAATTTGTTGACCGGCCAGGTTGCCAATGTTCACCACAATTTACACTCCTGGAAATGGAAAAAAGAACACATTGACACCGGTGTGTCAGACCCACCATACTTGCTCCGGACACTGCGAGAGGGCTGTACAAGCAATGACCACACGCACGGCACAGTGGACACACCAGGAACCGCGGTGTTGGCCGTCGAATGGCGCTAGCTGCGCAGCATTTGTGCACCGCCGCCGTCAGTGTCAGCCAGTTTGCCGTGGCATACGGAGCTCCATCGCAGTCTTTAACACTGGTAGCATGCCGCGACAGCGTGCACGTGAACCGTATGTGCAGTTGACGGACTTTGAGCGAGGGCGTATAGTGGGCATGCGGGAGGCCGGGTGGACGTACCGCCGAATTGCTCAACACGTTGGGCGTGAGGTCTCCACAGTACATCGATGTTGTCGCCAGTGGTCGGCGGAAGGTGCACGTGCCCGTCGACCTGGGACCGGACCGCAGCGACGCACGGATGCACGCCAAGACCGTAGGATCCTACGCAGTGCCGTAGGGGACCGCACCGCCACTTCCCAGCAAATTAGGGACACTGTTGCTCCTGGGGTATCGGCGAGGACCATTCGCAACCGTCTCCATGAAGCTGGGCTACGGTCCCGCACACCGTTAGGCCGTCTTCCGCTCACGCCCCAACATCGTGCAGCCCGCCTCCAGTGGTGTCGCGACAGGCGTGAATGGAGGGACGAATGGAGACGTGTCGTCTTCAGCGATGAGAGTCGCTTCTGCCTTGGTGCCAATGATGGTCGTATGCGTGTTTGGCGCCGTGCAGGTGAGCGCCACAATCAGGACTGCATACGACCGAGGCACACAGGGCCAACACCCGGTATCATGGTGTGGGGAGCGATCTCCTACACTGGCCGTACACCACTGGTGATCGTCGAGGGGACACTGAATAGTGCACGGTACATCCAAACCGTCATCGAACCCATCGTTCTACCATTCCTAGACCGGCAAGGGAACTTGCTTTTCCAACAGGACAATGCACGTCTGCATGTATCCCGTGCCACCCAACGTGCTCTAGAAGGTGTAAGTCAACTACCCTGGCCAGCAAGATCTCCGGATCTGTCCCCCATTGAGCATGTTTGGGACTGGATGAAGCGTCGTCTCACGCGGTCTGCACGTCCAGCACGAACGCTGGTCCAACTGAGGCGCCAGGTGGAAATGGCATGGCAAGCCGTTCCACAGGACTACATCCAGCATCTCTACGATCGTCTCCATGGGAGAATAGCAGCCTGCATTGCTGCGAAAGGTGGATATACACTGTACTAGTGCCGACATTGTGCATGCTCTGTTGCCTGTGTCTATGTGCCTGTGGTTCTGTCAGTGTGATCATGTGATGTATCTGACCCCAGGAATGTGTCAATAAAGTTTCCCCTTCCTGGGACAATGAATTCACGGTGTTCTTATTTCAATTTCCAGGAGTGTATTTGAAGGCTGAGTCAAATGCCGTGATTAGAAAAATCCATAAAAATTTCTTCTTATTTTGATATTTTCCTTGTCTTCTCATGTTGGCCCCATAGAGAGGCTGAAAACTGTAATTTTTTGGTGCGTCGCATGTGTGCTGTGTGGACGATTGTCCACGTGCTGGAAGATCTCGTGCAGGCAAAGAGTGACCTAGGGGGGTCACCTATTGGTAATAAATGGAGAGACTTGTAAGTACTGGCACGCGTCCTACAATCAAGAGAAGCCTCCCTAACACCTTGGTGAAGATCACTGGACTGGAACCATATTAATTAAATTCTGCAACTACGGCCTTCGATGAGAAAAAATGGTAGTGTTAAGTGTTGATTGGTGATTCCATAGAGTGTTGTGTGCACAACGACCATATACGCGAAATTAGAAGGAAGGTGAGCGTTGAACGTAATTTTGATGGTTTATTTCGCAGCAAAATCGATTTTCAATCGCATAATGACCATCGTCAGTGCAGTAGTGTACAAATTAAAACTCATAGGCACTGGTGTCAAGTTATTATCAGTAACCAAAGCTATGAAACGATCACAAAAATAGTGAAAGTGTATATCTGTTACTGAACAATTCCAGTGTCATTGTTGTTGTTGTGGCTAAAAGGCTTGGTGCAATTCAGTTAATCACGCTATTGGTTTACTACTTTTCAGAAGTCTGCGCTCGTTTGACAAAGAATCCTTTGCTCCGCAGTGCCTGGTTAACTGAATGTGTCGTAGGCAGCTGTTATTCGTCTGTTTTCCGTCGGTCGGTATCGTCCTGTTACCAACCTTTTCCCACGTGCTGTGGACTCAAGGGTGATAAAAAAAATACAAGCCGGAGCATTTTGTCACACGACGTTCCAGCGATACTGCGGAAATTTCGACTCGACGGCGTTACTGACTGGGTTGCCTCTGATTGCGTCATGTATTTTCTTTGCAGTCTTCTCTCAGGGATTTAGAGAGCTACCTAGTACGTAGCTCTTCCGCATGTATCATAGTGTAAGAGGTCCATGATTAAGGAATTTGTTGCTAGCGCACTCGAGCAGATGTGATTTCGATGGATTGCTCACGCGCTGCCTGCGATATGTATGCTACAATAGAATCGCAGACCAGAGAGCAGTGTTGTCAGCATTAGGAGTAAGTAGTTGCTAGCGAGCAGTCGTGTGTATCGTGTTCGCTGGGCCGGTCGTGGGGAGCGATGGGAGAGCCTGTGCGTTGTAGTATAAGGTAAAAGGAGCCTCGCGCATATATACTATTGTTATGTTAAGCCCCATGTAAGTGTTTTTAAAAAAATCTCTTAATAAACACTCCATGGTCATCTTGATTATTCAAAAGAGAAATAATTTGTTTCTTTTTACACATAACAAATCTATTGGCCAGCATTGCACTGAGCTGTGCCAGAAACATTTCTTAGAGGAGCAGATATATACGCGTTATCCGGGGACCTTATTGAGGTAAGAATTTTCATTTTTATTCAGAATGATCTTTCAGGGCCATGATGCAGCGCTGCTGACGTCCAAAATTTACCAGTTTAAATTCACAGTTAATTATTGAAAGCTTATAAGTGAACCACAATTTTATTGAGAGATTAGTCACATTGTATCATTGGTAGGTTACGGAATTTTCTGTTGGGAGGTTACACTAAATGTCAATGCTACAATTATATTTTTTACTGTTGGGAGGTTATTATACATATTAATTTTCTGTGGGGAGGTTACAATAGTATTGTCGCCTGTAGCGTAACTGTAAGTGGATTTTATGTGGTCAATGTGCGCTATTTCGGATGCTTGTCTGCATTTGTCTAACAAGAGAGCTATCGGACTGGTTTTGGATGTGTATATGTTTTGAGAGCAGCGCATATGTATCGATGCATGTGCGAAGCAACACGCACTGCGGCGACTACAGCCGCTGTGAAATACATGAAATGCATTCGCAGTTGGGCCTAGCTCTGAGTCGTGCACAGACAGCCCAAGCAATTAAGGCGACCACTGGTGTAAAGCGGTAAATCCGTGTTCGATTCCCGGCCTGGCGCAAATTTCCCTTATACAGCTGATGGTTGTTCATATTCGCAACTGCGAATACATTTCATGTACCTTTGAAATCGATTACGCCGAAGCCCCCTTCTGCTGACTTTAGAGTGTATGTGGTGTGTAAAACTATAAATATATCTCCACGCCACAATAGCCTGGAGACAGCTTGTGCTATTGCTCGACCCAGTTCTTTGGGCAGTTTGAGAATTTTAGTCCTAAATCACGGTTTTGATATCAAATACACTGCTACAGGAAGAGATTAGTACACCTGGAAATATGACGTTGATTTTGATCAGATGACGACATATGCCAACTGGAGGATAGTAGATGTACTGGTAATGGTTTCAACGTCGTCCGCCTACAGGTAGAGTAGCGGTATAGCTACCAGAGCGTCATCTGTGTCTGTCTTTCAATAGGGAATGGTCACAGCCAGGAAGCTCAGTGTGGTGTACACGTGTGTAGCAAGCAGCAGACACGTCACGGAGACAGACTTCCGCTTCCTACAGACAACTGAGCCGGTTTGAAAGGGGTCATACGGTGGTCTTCTGAGTGGCGGGATGGTCCTTTAGGAGAACTGCCACGCAAGCTGGACATTCTCAGACCCGTAGACGAGGTCCTACACGTCCACGCAGCACTGAAGCTCGCCAGGATCGTCGTATTGTAAGGGCAGAAGTGGCGGATCAGACAGGTAAGAAGGCTTATGAGCCCAGATGTCTCAACACGAACTGTTGCGAACCGGTTATTAGCAGTGGGACTACGGGCACGCACAACTCTAGTCCGTCTTGCATTCACACCACAACATTGACGTGTATGGCTCGACTGGTGCCGTCAGAGGATCGCTTGGGAAATGGAATGAAGCGTTGTGGTCTTCAGCGATGAAATCAGATGCTGCCTGCACGCGAGTAATGGTCGTTAGTCCGTACGACCTAGGTCTAATGAGCGCTGCCTCGTAGAGTGCATTCGTCCAAGAGACACTGGCCGACCGCAGGCCTCGTGGTCTGGGTTGAGATAAGCTACACCTCTCGTTCACATTTCTTCAGGGGCGCTAACCAGCGCTCGGTATGTGCAGTATGTTGGACCCGTTCTTTTGGCGTTCTTGCAACAGGAAGGTGATTTTCCAACGCTTGGTGACGCATTGAAACCAAACATGCTCTGTAAGACGTGCAGCAACTTCCCAGGCTAGTAAGATCTCCAGACTTGTCTGCAATCGAGATAGTGTGCGAAATCATAGGAAGAGAAATAACTCACGCGGCTCGTCATCCTACAACTCTTACAGAAGTACGTCAACAGGTCGAGCAGGCGTGGCATAACGTATGCCAGTAAAGTATCCGGCACCTGTAAGATCGACTGGATCTCAGAGTCAGGGCCTGAACTGCCGTCCGTGGAATCTACACCATATACTAACGTGGCTGCTTCAGCACGGGTGGGTAAGAGGTACCTTAGAACCGCTTGTGCCGTCGATCTGTAAATGTAACGATTTCATGTATTCCACATGCACCCGTTGCAACAATGTATCTTGAGTGAGTACGAAACAACTGAAAGGAAGTACCAATTTTTTCGGTACTGTGTATATTTATTAACGTCATCTTCTCTGCCAGTGTCATATATCTCGTTGAGCTCTCTTTAGTTATCAACTCTTGTCAGTTAATTACACTAACAGAATACAGTATTGCTGTGCAGTAGTACGTTGCCATCTTTAGTTATCAACTCTTGTCAGTTAATTACACTAACAGAATACAGTATTGCTGTGCAGTAGTACGTTGCCATTTTTTGAATACTGGTTTTGACTTGTGATCCAAGGATTTTATTTCCCTTTTGTTAGGAACCAAGGCTGCATGTACTATGTTCCTCTCTATGGTTGTGTTCACATGTCTCTTAGGGTTTATCGTTGCACACGGTGCTCTTTCGCATAGATCTACATCTTCCTTTAGCTTCTCCAAGTATTGGACGTCTGTAATAAATATTCTAAGATCATCTGTCCAAGTTTTACAAACTGTGCATGTGTGTCCAACATTCAGACCCGAGCAGGACGAAGAAATTTTGCGGAGTAATGGGTCGGACGATATGACGAAGAGTGCAATAGATAATAGTCATCCTATATTCTGACATAATGTCTTGAGACGGAATGGGATACCAGGCAATGGAGCAATGTTATGTTAGCAAGTTAGTAGTGTGTCAGTCCCACGTGAGAGGACTAACGACTAGATTAAAATTTTCTATATTAATCTGGAGGCACACGCAACTCAGAAGCCACTACGGAAGCAAGTTCCGCCTTACGGAGAACGAGGGAAGCTCAAAAGTGGCATGAACGTAAGGAGACAGTCTCCAAGCTCGTTCACAGAATAGCCGCTCGTCCCTGTGCAAAGATACGTACCAGGCAGTTAGAAAGAGGGCCGGTTGTGTTCTGAAAGGAGCCCGCCTAATGCTGATCGTCCAAAGTCATACTCTACTTGTTACATTTCCACGCTGTACGGGGACAGCAGACTCTTTTCACCGAGCTGTGTGCGTATGGTCATCAGATGCGTACTGCTTAACTCTCGGAAGAACGACCACTGTGGGAAGGAAAAGTGGTCAATTAAAATTCTTTGCAAATCACAGGCTGTTAAGGCAACATGTTATAAAAGTGGAATGTAAACAGAAGCATTAGGGCCACTTTTGAAGACTATGGGACGCCGGTTCCTCATCCTTGTGCTGCAATTGAAAATAGTTAAGGAAATGTAAAAATGGCTATCATTCGTTGGCGTAAATAATTTAGGAGTGGGATTATCATTAAGAATTTGTATATAGCTGCCAGGAAGCTCTGAGAGTTGTACTAAATTATCATAAAACAAGGAAAATAAGTTCAGCTGCTTTGAAAATGATATTTAGTCCACAAACAAAACAGGAATGCAAAGGAAACACAAAGTTTCAGTTAAGTACATAGAATCTTGCAGGTGGTGTCCTCGGAGTCTTTTGCCGTGACGTGATCCAATGAAATGTTCCCGGTTCATAAGACGTGTCACTTCGAGCTTTCGATAGCTGTCAGCGCCATCGGCATCAGTACTTAAAACCACAGGCAGTACTGAAGAATATGTACGGATAGAAGCCCTAATACCTTGCTATTGAACAATGGCAGTACCACACGCACCGCATGGCAGCGCGACATAGATATCCATAAGAGCTGCGGAGATGAAAATTTTTAAGTGGAGGAAGCCACATGGTATCATACAGAAAACTAAGGCAGCGGTCAGAGATCAACAGGGAGTTAGAAGAATTTGCGAACAGATTAATGTCTACAGACTGTAATGGCTAGTCCTTGTCGCAGAAATGAAAGCAAGGGATAATTATGTAAAGACGGTCAGAGGCAAAATTAATTTGAGAACAAGAGAAGAACTTTAAATGATCCACAATAGAGCCGTACCATGAGAGAGTACAACAGCGCGAACAGATGAAGAAGATAACAAAAACTCGCACATGTGCAAGCACACTCACTCACACACACACACACACACACACACACACACACATACACACACAGAGAGAGAGAGAGAGATTAACAAGACTCCTCCACTACGCATATCGCTCGACCCAAAACAACCAAGCTGAACTATCGCTCACGTAAATCTATAGATCCCTATGATCGTCACGTGACCTTGCAGCAAGTGTAGTGTGAACATTGTGGACAGTTCGAACGAATTATTTGGCCGCTCACATCGCCAGCATGAATCGCATCGAATATTTGTGGGACGTGATCGAGAGGTCAGTTCACTTACGAAGTCATGCACCGGCAACGCCTTAGAAATTACGTTTGGCTGCAGAGGCGACATGGCCCAATATTTCTGCAGCGGACTTCCTTCAATTTGCTGAGTCCATACCACGACGAGCTGCAGCGCTATGTAAGACAGAAGGTGGTGCGACACTTCAAAAAATGGCTCTGAGCACTATGGGACCTAACTTCTGAGGTCATCAGTCCCCTAGAACTTAGAACTACTTAAACCTAACTAACCTAAGAACATCACACACATCCATGCCCGAGGCAGGACTCAAACCTGCGACCGTAGCGGTCGCGCGGTTCCAGACTGTAGCGCCTAGAATGCGGTACTTCACTGTAATGTCATCTAAACATTTTTCTGTAGGTGCTACAGTTTCATTTATCCACCAGTAGTTTTCCATTAATTATTTTTTTTAGCCTTTTACAGTTTACACCCTGGGTATTGCGGCATCTCACTACGTAGCCCTTGTCTGTCCTTCTCCCGTGCTGCCTAGCTCCTACAGTGCCATGTACGAAACTGGACGGCGACGCTTCGCTTACGTTAGCCGGACGCCTACGCCTACGGCGGGCATGTCGCGGCATAACAAATGCCCCCACCAACTGGCGCCCGTCCGGCGGCTATCGACGGGCGGCCAGATGTATGTCCTTCCTTCCCCACCGCTGCCCAACCCACCACCACCTTCCCCTCACGCGCCGGGACTTATTCATGAGGAGGCGCCTGCAGACGCGTGTATGAGTAATGCGCACTGTCACGGCGGGAGTCTGCCGTGCGTGGGATGGGACGGGACGGGACGGGATGTAGGTCATGTGTGTGCCAACGGTACGTGACGCTAGGTGGCGACTCCGCGCCGCTACCAGCGGGACGCCTATGTTGTCTCTCAGGCTCTCAGGCTCTTTCAGCTTGAAACCACTGCGAGAAAACTCATTGTTGATACACCATCCAGCTACTGGAAAATATCGGAAATTAAATCAGCTTCCAGTCTTCTGTAGTTTTCCAGAATCTCTTTTAGGCTTCGGCACCCATCACATACGCTATACGATCAGAGTTACCTGTACAGGTATTAATATGCAGTGTGTCCTCTCTTCACCTTTATTAGGCTTTGCTGGGGAAGCTTTCAAAGTCTGTTCAGGAATGGCAACCCATTTTTCCTCAATGGCCAAGCCAGAGAAGGTAGCAAAGTTGTACGCATGGGTCTGAAGTGAAGCCGACGCTCTAATTCTTCAAATGAGTATATCATTGGGTTCAGTACTCTGGTCTGGCCAGTCCTGGAATGTTACTGTCCACGACCACTTGAATCGCGATTTTATTTCATGACAGGATCCGCTTCATGCCGTTGCAGTCACTCACTCAGAACAGATCCTCTACTGCTGAGCTCACAGCCCATCGTCAGCTGGAATCTGAACTACCTCAGCTAACCACGCGCTTCGCTACTGACCGCTGTGGCGCGTCCTGGCGGCTTCCCCAAACGTTCTCAACTGGGGAGAGATCCGACCTTACTGGCCACGGTATGCTTTGGCAAGCACAAAGACAAGTACTAGAAACGCTGGACGTCTGAGGGAGAGCCTTATCTGGATGAAATGTAGGTCTACGATGGCTTGCCATGAAGGACATTAAAACGGCGCGTAGAATATCGTCGACGTGCCATTTTGGGGTAAGGTTGCTACGGATCACGAACCAAGAGGCCCTGTTACGAAAAGGAATGGCACCCCAGACAATGATTTCTCGTTGGGCTGTATGGCGGGCAACAGTCGGGTTGGTATCCCACCGCTATCCAGACGCGTATTCGGCCTGCAATCTCGTTGACTGTAGTAGAACTGTCTTCTGTCATGAGTCCCGCTTCGAATTGAACCACGATGACCGACGAATACACATCTGCAGACGCCCCAGACAGTTTTCGGGTAGCAGCCCTACTGTCGCTCGTAATAAGGCAGCAGTGGTGGTCTGGAGCGTTCGTAGCAGAGCGCCTTAGGTTGTCATCCGCTAGAACCCTACAGCAAACAGGTACGTCGACGATATTCTACAGCCAGTTTTGTTACCTTCATGATAAGCCATCTTGGGCTCACATTTCAGCTAAATAATGCCCGCCCGCACACGGAGGGAGTTCCTACCGTGGCCACCAAGGTCGCTAGACCCCAACTGAAAGAATTTGAACAATTAGGGTCAGGGTCCTCCAAAGAGCTCGGGATCTTGATCTAACGCCCCAATTGGACAGAACTCAGAACGACATCCATGAGGAAGGCATCCAACAGCTCTGTCAATCAATGCCAAATAGAGTAACTGTTCGTAACGGCTACAGGTAGACCAACGCATTACTGACTTGCTCAATTCGTGAAGGTCTTTCCCTTGAATAAATCATCTATTTTTTAATGAAACTCTAACCACTTGCTTGTCTGCACATGCACATCACATCTACCGATTTCCGTCCCATTCGGATAATTTCTTCGTGGTGCGTCGGTTTTTATTTTTTTTCTTAGAGTGTAACTCATACCCAACCTCCAATATCATCAGGATATTGAGACGTTAATAATCTTGATTTGCACCGTGTTGCTCCGATTAGGGAGAACGACAGTTGAAATCATAGGCGCCACCATCTGGACATTGGCTTTCCATTGCGTTACTTAAGACAAATGCCCGGAAATGGATACAGCCGCTTTCCTTCTTAGTTCATCCTTGGTCCTTGCGGACTCTATAAAACTTATCGCCGACGGAACCTTACACCTTAATTTCCTTTCCTTTTCGATTAATTTTTGTTTTCCTCGATTTTCGTATATCTTCCCACATGAATGCTGAGATGTCATTAGCAAAGCAGCTCGTTGCGCACTAATAAAATGAATAAATCTTATAATATGGTCTACCTCAGGGAAGCGTCTTGGCTCCATTTCTCTTCAACATCTATACCAACGACCAGCCATTGACCCCAGGTACAAGGAGATTCTTATATGCAGATGACCTAGCCCTTGCTACGCAGAGCTCATGCTTTGAAAGAATGGAAAGAAACCTGACAACAGCACTTAAAACACTGTCAAACTACTACAGTCGGAACCAACTCAGACCAAACCCTTCGAAGACACAAGTGTGTGCCTTTCATTTAAGGAACAGGGAAGCTAATCGAGAGCTACATATTGCATGGTCAGGCTTCCAACTCCAACATCATCACGCACCTAAATACTTGGGAGTCACTCTCGATAGAACTCTGACATTCAAAACTCACTGCAAGAACACCAAAATGAAAATCTCCGCTCGAAACAACCTAATTCGCAAACTAGCGGGGACACAGTGGGGATCACATCCACAAACTATTCGCTGTTCTGCAATGGCACTGTGCTTTTCTACTGCTGAATATGCTTCTCCAGTCTGGTACAGGTCATCTCATGCCAGACATGTAGACATTGCTCTCAACGAAACCTGCAGGTTGATCACAGGTTGCTTAAGACCTACCCCAACTGATAAGCTCTACTGCCCTGCTGGAATAGCGCCACCATGGATACGCAGAACAGTGGCTGCCGACTAGGAGAGACTGGAAGTGGAACAGGGCAGTGCCCATCCACTGCACGGACATAATCCACCACAGCAACGGTTGAGATCGCGAAAGAGCTTCCTGAGAATATCCGAGAAGCTCACCATTTCACCAGAGAAGGCGAGGCTGGAGTTATGGAAGAAGTCGGCGCCTCACCTGCAGACGCCAGAAGCTGAAGAACTACCACCTGGACACAACGAGAGCTGGCTGGTGTGGAAATCTTTAAACAGATTACGATCAGGAGTTGGACGATCCAGAGACAACCTGAAGAGATGGGGCTTCATAACAGAAGATACGTCCTGTGACTGTGGACAAGAACAAACCACAAGCCACATGGTCCAGTGCCTTTTGTGCCCTACATCCTGCACGAAGATTGATCTCCTGCAAGCCACTCCAAGCGCCTTGGAGGTTGCAAAGTACTGGGCACATGTAATATAAATACAATTTGTGTGTATATATGTACATATTTTTTGATGTGTATGGCTACTGTAAATTTGTATGTTTCTGATTCGAGCATAATAGTAATAATAATATATGTTTTAATACTACAGTTATTGTTGTGTGATTTCCATTTTGGAAATTCGTGCCTCTGTAATTAATTGCAGTACACAGTTTGTTTTTGCAGTTTATTTGTGTATTATGGCACATTCAATGTTCAAAGAAAACTTGAGTCTAGTTTCAAACACGTACCCGACTCATACAGTTACAGTTTGATACGCATAAAATATCATCCCAAATTGTGCTTAACTCACTATGTGAAAAATGTTTCGAGCAATTAGTTGAAGAGCCCACTCGAATGTTAAATGGTTGTGAAAACACACTTGATCTCTTAGCAGCAAGTAGTTCTGAGCTAATACAAGCATCAAAGGATATGCAGGGATTAGTAAACACAGGGTTGTCGTAGCGAGAATGAAAACAGTAACTCCCAAACACTTCAAAAATAAACTAAAAATATATCTATTTAAGAAAGCAGATAAAAAATCGCTTGCCGCCTTCCTGAGAGACAATATCCACTCCTCCCAAATTAACATTGCAAGTGTAGACCAGATGTGGCTTAAATTGAGAAATAGTATCGACAGCAGGTGAGAATTTAGACCAAATAAATTAACAAGCGACGGAGCTGATCCTCCGCTGAACACAAAACAGATAAGAGCACTTTTGCAGAAACAACGAAGACGATATGCCAAATTTAAACGAACGGAAAACACCCCCCCACCCCACCCCACAGAATTTCGAAATTTGTAACGGACTTCAATGCGAGACGCTTATCATAGTTTCCACAATGGAACTTTGTCCCCAAGCCTGGCAGATACTCCAAAGAGATTTTGGTTGTTTGTAAAGTATGCTAGCGGCAACACACAATCAGTGCCTTCTCTGCGCGATAGAAATGCAAACACTATCGATAACAATGCTGCTAAGCACAGCCTTCCGAAATTCCTTTACCAAAGAAAACGATTCAATAACAGCTGCGAACCTCAGTAGCTTAGAAGTAGATATCCTCGGAGTATTGAAGCAACTTAAATCATTTCATAAAAACAGTTCCGGTCCAGACAGTATACCAGTTAGGATCCTTTCAGAGTATACTGATGCAGTAGCTTCTTAAATACTAAACAATCACATGCAACCGCTCGTTCGACAAAAGATCCGTATCCAAGGACTGGAAGGTTGCACTGATCACACAAATATTCAAGAAAGGCAATAGGAGTAATCCACTGAATTACAGGCCCAAATCATTAACGTCGATATGCAGCACGATTTTGGAATATACTCGTATATTGCGTTCGAACATTTGACAGTTTGTCAGAACTGAGTGGAGAGGAGCCTGTTGTTGCTGTAAATGTAGCTAATATGCAACAGTCCTCAGCAGTTAGGGAGCCTAAGTCAGTTGCAAATTATAACAGAACAAAGAAGGTTCTGCCGCTGGGTAATTCGCATGGCAGAGGTGTGGGCCATCAATTGCAGGAAGTGTTAGGCAGTGAGTACTAGGTCGCCAGCATTGTGAAGCTTAGTGCAAGGTTGGCTCAGGTGACTGTTAACATAGGAGAGGATCAGGTAGTGACTGTGGGTGAATTTGGGAATAGTCTTGACAGGGAGCGGAGTATGATGTAGGTGGTTACCTGGTGAAGATAGCCACTAAAACTGGTGGCACTAATGTACACTTCGTGCAACTGTTTCAGCATCATGATCGGCCTCATCGTAATGTTGCAGTTAGGCGTGTTAACATGTGGCTGGAGAAAGTACTCATGGAGAAGGGCATGGCTCACATTGGAGTGGTACCAGATGAGTCTATCAATAGATTGGGTTCACTAGGCATGGCCTGCACCTCAATGGGCCTGGGAAGGGGAGGCTAGCAAAGCTTGTAGGTAACAGTGTAGTGGACGGTGGTGGGAACATTCATGGAAAAATCCCTGTAGTTTTTGGTGTTTAGAGCTGTCACTTTGTTGATTGAAGTCAGATGATAGGTATCCTTGCTTAAAGGAAGTCCCTCTAAGAAAAGAATCACCTTCGGAGGAGGTCAGGTATCCAAGTAGTGAAGGAACTAGCATATTTCATCAACATATAACAGGTATTAGAGATGAAGTTACTGAACTGCTAATAGAGGTCGACTCTAACATTAGTGATATATAGGAGACCACAAATAATTTGGCAATTCAGAGGCTTCCTTTACCATGATATATAGATTAGCTGCCTGTTTTTCAAGGAGTTCATTGCGGAGTGGGGGAGTGGCCACGTAGGTAAAAAACAGCATTCCATTTGAGTCCGTAGGCGTATGACGGTACTGGGCTAAATAGGTATCTGAATGTTGTGTTGGGCAGTTGAATTTAATGAAACTGAACTTCTATCTGTTGTTTTTTTATAAGTCCCCTAACTCTGACATCAGAGCATTACCGCTGAAGTCAGAGGGTTAATGATTCAATTTGGGAAGTACCAAAAACTAGTTACATGTGGTGTCCGTAATATTAATTTTGTATGTCACTGTGCAAGAAAAAGTATGTTGGAATACGAGCTGATGCAGATTGTGTTTTTTCCTACCACGGTGCAGGGGAACAGTAGCATATGTACAGATAATATTTTTATTCATTCTTCATTACTATATGACCATTCTGTTAGTAAAAAAGTGAATGTCCTTCCAGACCACGATGCACAAATTTTAGCAATGAAAGTCTTTGTACTCAAACAAATGTTATATATAACTACAAACTATGTAGAAAAGCTAATCCAACGGCAATAGAACGCTTTTTTAACCTCGTTAAGGAACAAGAATGGCAGGATATTTATAGTACCGATAACATAGATGACAAATGAGGACGTTCTAAACAGGGCGCTAGCATCCAAAGGAAGCCTGCGTGGCTTACTAGTGGGATAAGGATACCATGTAGAACAAAGTGGGGATCGTACCAGAATGTTGGAAGTAGTCACAATCAGGCTACAGTAGCCCATTACGAACGGTATTTTAAGGTGCTCGGAAATGTTATTATGAAGGCAAAGAGTATGTGGTATGCAAATAGAATAGCTAATTCACAGGATAAAATTAAAACCATATGGTCAGTTGTGAAGGAAGTGTCTGGTTGGCAGCAAAAAGTCGATGATATAAAGTCAGTTCGTAGTAAAAATATTTCTGTTAATGATAAATCAGATAGATGTACAGTATTTAACAACCATTTTCCTAGCATTGCTGGTGAATTAAATAAAAACTTACATTATGCAGGGATAATATAACTCTACAGGAAAACGCCTTTCCGAGATTGATGTCTGAAATACTCCTCTGTAAAACAGACAAGAGGGACACTGGGTCAATAATTAAATCACTGAATACTAAGGACTTTCATGGCTATGATGGAGTGCCTAGCAGAATATTAAAGTACTGTGCTGCACATGTTAGCCCTGTACTTAGCCATATTTGTAATTTTTTTCTTAGAACTGTCAGTTTACTGAACGATTAAAGTACTCAGTAGTAAAGCCGCTGTATGAAAAGGGAAAAAGGGATAACGTAGACTATTTTAGACCTATTTCTATGTCATCAGTGTTTGCTAAAGTTATTGAAAGAGGTGATTATGTAAGGATAATTGATAATTTTATGTCACATAACTTGCTATCAAATGCACAGTTCGGTTTTAGGGGTAGTTTAAGAGCTGAAAGTGCTTTATTCTCTTTTCTCTGTGGCGTACTCGATGGATTAAACAAAAGGTTTTGATAGGTAGGCATATTTGTTTTATTTAACTAAGGCATTTGATTGCGTTGATCACAAAATATTGCTCCAGATGGTCTACCATTTTGGAATACGCTGAGTTGCTCACAATTAGCTCACCTCTTACTTTAACAACAGACAGCAAAAGGTCATTACCCACTGTGTTGAGAATGGCTACGATGTGAACAATGAGGGGGAGGGGGAGGTGGAGGGGGGGGCTTGGGATCAGTGCTGAGGTCACTCCTATTCCTTATTTATATAAATGGTATGTCCTCTAGTATTACAAGGGATTCTAAAAAATTTCTGTTTGCTGATGACACCAGCTTGGTACCAAAGCATGTTGTGTGCAACATTGGCTCGGTTTCAAATAGTAGATTTCATGACATAAGTTCATGTCTTGTAGAAAATAAACTAAAGCTAAATCACAGTAAGACTCACTTTTTACAGTTTGTAACACACAATTCAACAATGCCCGGCGTTTTAATTTCACAGTATGGGCGTATTATTAGTGACACTGAACAGTTAGAATTTCTAGGAGTTCAGATAGATAATAAACTGTTGTGGAAAGCCCACGGTCAGGATCTTGTTCAACGACTTAATGCTGCCATTTTCACTATTCGAACGGTAGCCTCTCAATATATATATTCTATATTGTCATTTCTTGTTAACAATATCAGGTTATTCTCAAGAGCCGGCCGGAGTGGCCGAGCGGTTCTAGGCGCTACAGTCTGGAGCCGCGCGACACCTGCGGTCGTAGCTTCGAATCCTGCCTCGGGCATGGATGTGTGTGATGTCCTTAGGTTATTTAGGTTTAAGTAGCTCTAAGTTCTAGGGGACTGATGACCTCAGAAGTTAAGTCCCATAGTGCTCAGAGCCATTTGAACCATTTATTCTCAAGAATTAGGAGCCTTCACTCAGTTAATAGTAGGCAAAAACCCAATCTGCATTTGGATCACACTTCCTTGACTCTTTTGCAGAAAGTCGTGCAGCGTAGTGCGTAGGGAAATCCATTTTCAATAAGCTACAACAAGAATTCAAAAATCTTTGCAGTAATACACGCGCTTTCAAATCCAAACTGAAGAGTTTCCTCATGTGTCACTCCTTCTATTCTGTCGAGGATTTCTTTTAAAAATTAAGTTGATTCTATCGTTTTACTGTTGACTGCGTTTACATAAACTTACTGCTTGTCTTTCTTTTGGGTTCGTAAACATTTTATTTTGTCTGTTATTAATTTCATTTTGTACTTTCATGTAGTGACGCTTCCATGACCTTGGAGATTTCCTCCTCATATTGGTATTTCGGAACTAGACGTGTAAAACAAATAAAATAAAATTATGAATTGCCTCTAAGAGGATAGTGTGTTAATGCACAAACAACACCGATTTAGAAAACGTACTAGTGGAACACAACTACCTCTTTACTTACAAGAAGTGTTGAGCGTTATCGACCAATGATTTCATATTGATGCCGTATTTCTAGATTTTCAGAAGGCTTTTGACACCGTATTCCACATGCGGCATGTAATCAAATTGCGTGCTTATTGAATATCACCTCGTTTATGCGACTGGGTTCATTATTTTCCGTCAGAGAGAACACAGTTCGTGGTAACTGGCGGAAAGTCATCGATTAATACAGAAGTGATCGCTGGTAATACAGAAGTGATCTCTGGCGTTCCCCAAGGTCGTATTATAGGCCCTCTGCGGTTCCTTATCTACGTAAACGGTTTAGGAGACAATTCGAGCAGCCTTCTTAGGTTGTTTTCAGATAATGCTGCCGTTTGTTGTCTAGTAAAGTCGTCACAAGATTAAAACCAATTGCGAAACGATTCAGATAAGATATGTGTTTTGTGCCAAAATTGGCAATTGATCCTAAATAAAGAAAAGCGTGAGGCCACACATCAGTGCCAAAATGAATCCGTTAAACATCGGTTACACGAAAAATGAGTCAAATCTAAAAGCAATAAATTCAACTAAATACCTAGGAATTGCAATTACGACGAATTTAAATATAAAATAACTCACAGAAAATGTTGTCGGGAACACGAACCAAAGACTGCGTTTTATTGGCAGAACACTTAGAAGACGCAACAGATCTATTAATGAGAATCCCTCCACTACGCTTGTCCATCCCCTTGGAGTATTGCTGCGCGGTGTGGAATCCTTACCATATAGGATTAACGGAGTACAACGAGAAAGTTCAAATAGGAACAGCACTTTTAGTATTATCGAGAAATGAAGAGAAGAGTGCCACGGACATAATATAGTATTGCCTGTGGACATCATTGCAACAAAGGCGTATCACGTTGAGGCGGAGTCTTCACACAAAATTTTAACCACCACCTTTTTCCTCTGAATGCGAAAATGTTTTGTTGACGCCGACCTGCATAGGAAAAAACGATCAGACATCGCATGGAAAGGCATACATGTTCGTTTATTCTGCGCGCTGTTTGAGAGTGACATAATAGAGAATTATTATGAAGGTGGGTCGATGAACCCTCTACGAGGGTGATTTGCAGAGCTTCCTTGTAGATGTAGATCCTGAATTGGCAGAGACGTCTTATTGAAGAAAATATTAAATATTATATAACCTTCGTGCCTGCGTAACCTTAAGAGAGCACCATTGCCCGTGGTATTTAAACATTTTAATTCAACGAATGGCTGAATGGTGAAGGTTCAGTGCAATTTTAAACTACAGTTGAAATGGTTCAAATGGCTCTGAGCACTATGCGACTCAACTTCTGAGGTCATCAGCCGCCTAGAACTTAGAACTAATTAAACCTAACTAACCTAAGGACATCACACACATCCATGCCCGAGGCAGGATTCGAACCTGCGACCGTAGCGATCACGCGGTTCCAGACTGAAGCGCCTTTAACCGCACGGCCACACCGGCCGGCAAACTACAGTTGAGCAAGGTGGTTAAGCGATTAAGACACTGATGGACTTGCACTGAGATGGAATATTCAAATTTTCGCACAGCTGTCTAATGTAAGATTTCCTGAGCTGTCACTGACACCTTCAGCGAAGTCCAGGATAGCGTCTTTGAAAAGAATTCGACTGATTTCGCAACTTTTATTCTATGGGGACCGTAACAAAAAGTCCGAGTCTTGATATGTCTCGATGACCACTTACAATCCACCAGGAGGCTGAATTCGCTCATATCTACTCAAGGACAGCTAGAGGAGGTGTTCATCAGGGTCTGGTGCCGTGTATTTAGACTATCTCGCTGGAGCTAGGCCACAGCTGCATCGAATGTGAGCGAATAATTGCAAACGCAGTCACAAGACACAACTCTGAAACCCGGTACTAAGCCTACGTTTATGGCTAAGTTAGGTGGCTGCTCGTCGCTTTGGCGAACGTCATGCCTATAATAATACACGCTCATGCGGAAGGGCGGCTCGTGAAACATTACGAAACTTAATCCGTATGCGATCACACTAATTCAAGTTCTCCACATGGCTGCCTTCTTCGGCAAGGACATCACCGACTCCTTCCATTACACTGCAGTTGAGCTGGTGCTATATCATAGTGACCGATAAAAACTGATTTCCAATCATACATGGACAGAAAAACTTGGTGATAAGAATGGGAACTGTACAAAGAACATATAAGGCTGTATGAAAAATGCAGTGCATTTAACTGTTTGGCTAAAATATGATGACAGGAACCAAGAAATTTACACTTGTCTGTAAAAATGTATGGAGATATGAGATGTGACGATATCGACTCCGCTGCAGATAAAGCTAAAACGAAGATTCGATTTATTAGCAGGGTACTAGGTTACTACAGTTGGCCTGCAAAAGAGATTGTATGATGCTTACTGCAACACTGCCCAAAATCCCGGGCTCTAAACGACAAACAGCGGACTCGATGATGTTCACAGAAGGGCGGTGGCACTGATCACACGTTTGTTCCCATACCGAGTGCGTAATGGAACTTCTAAGAAAAATTCAACCAACAGGCCCTGCAGAAAAGACACCTAATATCTCCTGAAAACTTTCCTGGTAAATTCCAAAAAACAACTTTTCGTTGTGAATGAGTAGCTTTAAATGTACGTTTAGGGTCTACTGTTGACGACTCAAACTCGAAGATTTTATTATCCCATGACAGGATTCGGAGGAACAACAAGGCGATTAGAGAAAACGTGAGTAGCTACGAGACAGGACACCTGCACTGAGGCGAAAAGTTGTCTCCCTTTCGATACAACCAAGACAGTTAGCAAGAAAATTATTTTTATTATAAGTATATTATCTGTCTTTCAAGTCGTCGTGCAGAACCCCAGCTTAACACTGAAGCAGCTACAATGCATTGTCAGCATGTTTCCCATTCTCATGAACGTTGACCGCTTAGTCTTACAAAAGCCTTCTACAGTGAGGAACACTCGTAAGTGATAGTGAAGAAAGTGTTCCAGTTACGTTAATGTTTTTTTTTTACTCACATAATAACATAATAAAAACATCATAAATAATATTTACTGACTTCGTTTCATGTTTCCACTAAGTTACAGATGTAGCAGATTTACCAAAATACGTGAATGGTTCGTTGAATATCAAGATGGTTTCCCGCCGTACGACACACAACATTAAATCAGTACGTGTAAGACACTGTTGCAGTATATGGATAAACTTTCCACTGCAGCTCATTTAGGTCCATAATTTATAAGACAATTTCCTATTCCCACAACCAAGAATTTTTCTCCCAGGTGGTAACTCCTTGTTATAACGTGTTATATTCATTTGCAACGATTTTTCTGCTTTACGAGCCATAACAGCAGCCAGTCTCTTCAAAGAACAGAAGTTCTCTCTGTGTTTATCTTCACGCTGTTGTATGAAGTTTTAAATGGTTCAAATGGCTCTGAGCACTATGGGACTTAACTACTAAGGTCATCAGTCCCCTAGAACTTAGAACTACTTAAACCGAACTAACCTCAGGACATCACACACATCCATGCCCGAGGCAGGATTCGAACCCGCTACCGTAGCGGTCACGCGGTTCCAAACTGACGCGCTTAGAACCGCACGGCCACACCGTCCGGCTGTATGAAGTTTTAAATTTATTTAAAAACATAAGGTAGGAGCATAAATACAGGGCTAATAAAAATGATTGAAGCGATTTCATAAATTCACTGTAGCTCCATTCATTGACATATGGTCACAACACACTACAAATACGTAGAAAAACTCATAAAGCTTTGTTCGGTTGAAACCGCACTTCAGGTTTCTGCCGCCAGAGCGCTCGAGAGTGCAGTGAGACAAAATGGCGACAGGAGCCGAGAAACCGTATGTCGTGCTTGAAATGCACTCACATCAGTCAGTCATAACAGTGCAACGACACTTCAGGACGAAATTCAACAAAGATCCACCAACTGCTAACTCCATTCGGCGATGGTATGCGCAGTTTAAAGCTTCTGAATGCCTCTGTAAGGGGAAATCAACGGGTCGGCCTGCAGTGAGCGAAGAAACGGTTGAACGCGTGCGGGCAAGTTTCACGCGTAGCCCGCGGAAGTCGACGAATAAAGCAAGCAGGGAGCTAAACGTACCACAGCCGACGGTTTAGAAAATCTTACGGAAAAGGCTAAAGCAGAAGCCTTACCGTTTACAATTGCTACAAGCCCTGACACCCGATGACAAAGTCAAACGCTTTGAATTTTCGGCGCGGTTGCAACAGCTCACGGAAGAGGATGCGTTCAGTGCGAAACTTGTTTTCAGTGATGAAGCAACATTTTTTCTTAATGGTGAAGTGAACAGACACAATGTGCGAATCTTGGCGGTAGAGAATCCTCACGCATTCGTGCAGCAAATTCGCAGTTCACCAAAAGTTAACGTGTTTTGTGCAATCCCACGGTTTAAAGTTTACGGCCCCTTTTTCTTCTGCGAAAGAAACGTTACAGGACACGTGTATCTGGACATGCTGGAAAATTGGCTCATGCCACAACTGGAGACCCACAGCGCCGACTTCATCTTTCAACAGGATGGTGCTCCACCGCACTTCCATCATGATGTTCGGCATTTCTTAAACAGGAGATTGGAAAACCGATGGATCGGTCGTGGTGGAGATCATGATCAGCAATTAATGTCATGGCCTCCACGCTCTCCCGACTTAACCCCATGCGATTTCTTTCTGTGGGGTTATGTGAAAGATTCAGTGTTTAAACCTCCTCTACCAAGAGACGTGCCAGAACTGCGAGCTCGCATCAACGATGCTTTCGAACTCATTGATGGGGACATGCTGCGCCGAGTGTGGGAGGAACTTGATTATCGGCTTGATGTCTGCCGAATCACTAAAGGGGCACATATCGAGCATTTGTGAATGCGTAAAAAGACATTTTGAGTTTTTGTATGTGTGTGCAAAGCATTGTGAAAATATCTCAAATAATAAAGTTATTGTAGAGCTGTGAAATCGCTTCAATCATTTGTAATAACCCTGTATGAGCTGAGCTAACGCAAAACATCAACCAGTGAAGTCTGACAATTTTTGCTGTATTTGCGAACAAGATACCCTGAAATCGCGAAGGTGGCATATAACGCCATATATTAGGGAGGCGTATTTTGGCTGTGAATTGGGGACCAGGACAAGCCCTGGAATCTTTATGTATGTTGCATATCTTGCGTCTAGAGTCTTCATTCGTGGCTGAATCTCAAAAATTATTCTACGGGCTTTGCTACACCAATGATCTGGCGAGAACCATTAAACCATGTGAATGACAGTTACTTTTGAATGACAAATCCATCAACTCATGATATTTCCTAGAAGACAAAGTCTTCCATGACGTATCACAACATACCGTCGGCCATAAGACAAGTGCCTCATGGAGTCTGACTGCCTGTTCCTGTCCCACCTGATAGAAGTAGTGACGATGGCGGTAGTGAAAGTAATGCTGCACCATCGCCTTCAAAATCCAGTTCTTTGAAAGATCCTGATTCTTCGTGTAACGATGAATGTACATACATTCACAAAATAACACTGTGTGAACGTGGTGACTTAGAGAGAGATGCGGAATCGCCGAAAGGTAAAGCTGAACTGTCGGCGTCAAAACTACAAAAATACACTCCTGGAAATTGAAATAAGAACACCGTGAATTCATTGTCCCAGGAAGGGGAAACTTTATTGACACATTCCTGGGGTCAGATACATCACATGATCACACTGACAGAACCACAGGCACTTAGACACAGGCAACAGAGCATGCACAATGTCGGCACTAGTACAGTGTATATCCACCTTTCGCAGCAATGCAGGCTGCTATTCTCCCATGGAGACGATCGTAGAGATGCTGGATGTAGTCCTGTGGAACGGCTTGCCATGCCATTTCCACCTGGCGCCTCAGTTGGACCAGCGTTCGTGCTGGACGTGCAGACCGCGTGAGACGACGCTTCATCCAGTCCCAAACATGCTCAATGGGGGACAGATCCGGAGATCTTGCTGGCCAGGGTAGTTGACTTACACCTTCTAGAGCACGTTGGGTGGCACGGGATACATGCGGACGTGCATTGTCCTGTTGGAACAGCAAGTTCCCTTGCCGGTCTAGGAATGGTAGAACGATGGGTTCGATGACGGTTTGGATGTACCGTGCACTATTCAGTGTCCCCTCGACGATCACCAGTGGTGTACGGCCAGTGTAGGAGATCGCTCCCCACACCATGATGCCGGGTGTTGGCCCTGTGTGCCTCGGTCGTATGCAGTCCTGATTGTGGCGCTCACCTGCACGGCGCCAAACACGCATACGACCATCATTGGCACCAAGGCAGAAGCGACTCTCATCGCGACACCACTGGAGGCGGGCTGCACAATGTTGGGGCGTGAGCGGAAGACGGCCTAACGGTGTGCGGGACCGTAGCCCAGCTTCATGGAGACGGTTGCGAATGGTCCTCGCCGATACCCCAGGAGCAACAGTGTCCCTAATTTGCTGGGAAGTGGCGGTGCGGTCCCCTACGGCACTGCGTAGGATCCTACGGTCTTGGCGTGCATCCGTGCGTCGCTGCGGTCCGGTCCCAGGTCGACGGGCACGTGCACCTTCCGCCGACCACTGGCGACAACATCGATGTACTGTGGAGACCTCACGCCCCACGTGTTGAGCAATTCGGCGGTACGTCCACCCGGCCTCTCGCATGCCCACTATACGCCCTCGCTCAAAGTCCGTCAACTGCACATACGGTTCACGTCCACGCTGTCGCGGCATGCTACCAGTGTTAAAGACTGCGATGGAGCTCCGTATGCCACGGCAAACTGGCTGGCACTGACGGCGGCGGTGCACAAATGCTGCGCAGCTAGCGCCATTCGACGGCCAACACCGCGGTTCCTGGTGTGTCCGCTGTGCCGTGCGTGTGATCATTGCTTGTACAGCCTTCTCGCAGTGTCCGGAGCAAGTATGGTGGGTCTGACACACCGGTGTCAATGTGTTCTTTTTTCCATTTCCAGGAGTGTAGAATTGTCTTGATAAGACGGTAAATGTGACTGCTTCCCCTAACCATGTCATTCCATCCACTATCCTAAAGCGAAAAGAACTTGGTATTTTGTAGTGATGTACAAGGACTAATGGCAGCTGTGGGCACTGACTGTAAAAGTTATCAGTGGAGTTTGTTCATTGATGTTTCTAGAGTAAGTCTAAAGTGTGTGCTACTGCATGATTCTGATTAGGTACGCACCATAAATGAAAGAAACATGTGATAAAATGAAACAGTTTTTATTGTGATTGAACTACGATAAGCTTAAATGGCAGACTTCCGGGGATCTGAAAGTCATAGGCCTACTCCAAATTCCGTTGTTTCCTGTGCCTCTGTACATCCGCGCCAAAGCGCCTCATTGTACTCGTAAAACGAAATAGTGGCCTAAATGTCAATCACTTGAACCAGGAACCCACGACGTTATCCAGGAAGCACATGTTTAATCTAGGAACACAGTTCTCCCTCTTCTTCATGTAAAATTGGTTCTAATGAAAATCTTTATTACTGGCCACGTACAAAGCTCGGGAAGCATTTGTCTACTTATCGTAACTTAAAAACAAGAGCTAATCTGGTATTTACATTAACATTTTCGTTATCAGCACACCCGGAAACCGAAAGATCAGTTGTTTTCATGCCAGTTACAGAAAAAAGTAAGATTGTATTGGTTGCATTTTCTTTTTACTTTATTAAAATTTTACACATAACGGAGACAAACATTTCAGGTTCGCTCCACTACCGGCTAATCACTTCACTAGCATACAATGGTAGTGAAATTCTCAGAAATCTCTTCTCCAAAATAATACCGGTATTTGATGTCATTAAACACATTTTGGGAAGGAGTACTAAACAACAAACCGAGCTGGAAATCTCTGAGAACTATCACTGTGCGATTATTGTTCGAATAGTGAAGGTTCGTGCAAGCAGCCTCGTGGTTTGGGATCATTAATCCGCGTGAAAGGCGCAAATGATTAGCTTAGTCGCAGATCCATCACTCTACGTTAATCCATACGTTCACTTGATTATATCAACGGAAGGTACCTATCTTTTAGCGATGTTATGTGCATTGACATGCTGTCAGGCTCGATAAGAGACTGGAACAGCATATGAAACTTTAAATTATTTCGCTGGGTCCAGTGATACCCACATCCTCATCCTACTAACCATGTTAGACCAGTGAGTCCTTCACTGAGAACACTTCTGAGCTATGGGGATTACTGCAACCACCTGGCTCCTGAATCAGATTGAGATCTGTAATAGCCTCAGTGAGCCACATCCAAGTCATCCGGTTACGATGTTTGACCCAGACTCTATTTACCCGCCGTCAGGTGGTAAAAAAAGTGATTAGGCAGTCTAGAAATGTTCTGGCATATTAAAACCGTGGTCCGTTAACACTCTGCTGAAGAGTGAAAGAATCATTCCGGTAAATAGCCAGTGTGATTAAATCATAGTAATAATAGTGGCATTTCAATATGCTGCACCCAGGTAGTGAAATGAGACTGGAAGTGCATAAATTTACAGATGTTTCACTTGCACTCGGCAGTGTATTTATTGTAAGGTGGTTATATGAGGAAAAGGGGAAGAGTACATTAAGTGCATATCACATGCGAATTGCTTACAATACCCCTGTCCACAAGGATAGGAGTGTACCACGTGCACTTCCCAGCGGGCATCGCCTTCCATTATTGACACCGAAGGGCCAGAACACATCTGCGTAACGAGCTCTAACGACCGACATCTGGCTAAAATCGTCCTCACAAACAGGGAAGCGACACAGCGTCAGTCATACAACATTCGCCCTAAATGAGGGACATATGCGAGGCGGTCGATTGGACATGAGCAGCGGCACTTGTCGGAGATGGGAAATGGCTGCACAAAATGAACGAACTGTCTCCCTAAGGTCGCCAAACACGGACATTTGATGTTGCACGGTGTCCCTAACAGAATTTTCTGTTTCTATCGGCACTGATAATATAAATGCAAGAAATAAATTGTCGAGAAAAGATGAATCAACTTCTAAAAGAATTTATCTGTATGCGACAAACTTTGGCATTACAGAACCACAGTGGTGTGACGTAAAATGACATAATAATTGTCATTCAGTCACCGAAAAAAAAAGAAAATTATTGCACCGGGAAAAATCAACCCCTGGTATATATTACTATATTAAATTGTCTCGTTGGAGTTCTCTCGTAAATTCATTGCAAAAATCTGAGAGTACGATAATATCCACCATTACATTCGTGAAGAAAGCAACTGATTGTTAAACAAGTAACGGAGAAACAGAGTGGTACACGATGCACTCCACCATTCCCCAGACAGTATAAGATGGCTTGCAAAGCGTTACTTGTGGACTGTTGGCACAACATGGAGCTGTCCGTGTGTCACAGGCTCGCTCTCTCTCTCTCTCTCTCTCTCTCCCTCTCTCTCTCTCAATCCATCCCCGCGACACCTAGCCCCCGACTCACAGGTGTCCCCTTATTTCAAGAAAAATATACTAATCAGCAACAACTGGATAATAAGATTTTGAACATGGTTGCGCTTCGGTAACTGTGCATACAAGAACTTGAGTGGATTGGAAATAACAGCCAAGCGGCTGCAAAATACAGATGTATTAACCTCTACCATGGTTTCGACAGTTTCAAAATTGTTTTCTTCATAAGGTATTGTAAGCAGAATCACATATTATCTACATTTGATGTGGGTGTCGTTGACTCTGTCTGCTAATGAGTAAATCGTTATGCTCAACTCTGACTTATTTTGGGTTGACGAATAGACTTAGCTTCTCTAGCATCTTGGATGAGTACAGGGTGATTATAATTAAAGTTTAACTTTCAGACCGCTGTAAAAATAACACCACTGGTCAGAATGACGTCAAATTGCCGCGGAATATTATCGGAGAAGAGGTAAAACGTATGACAGAAGAAAAAACAAGAGTTACAAAATGTAGCAATAGATGGAGCCGTAAGAATCACAAACTAATAGTGGTATACTACAAATGACAAATGCATCATATAACAATGCCTAAGGTGTACGTTTGACGTTAAACAAACTGTACTACTTTCCAAGGTACAGGGGTGTACAGGTGTGATACTGTTAGTTACGTAAGCCCATCCACCACGGCAAGCTCACATAACATCGGATGGGAAAACTCGGTTTTTACTTGTCCTGTGGCCAGAAACCGCATAAAAAGCGTCATTCACATCGGTTTTTGATTGTCCTGAGGCCAACAACCACGTAAAAAGCATCACTCAATCAAAATCAAATCGGATTTTTAATTTCCGTGTGACTGGCGCAATACATGTTCAATATGCTGTTCACATTTTCCTGCAACAAGTTGAAATCGAGAAGCATGATGTTTCCGCGGTCACGTTCAGAATGTGTTGCGCAATGCGTGCCTTCAATACAGCTAAGTTTGCAATCGGAACACTGAACACAACATCTTTCAGATAGCCCCACAGCCAGAAGTCATGCGGATTAACATCAAGTGATCGGGACTGTCAGGCTGTAGGGAAACGGCGACTGATAATTCTAGCATTTCCGAAATGGTGCTTCAGCAGGTGCTTAATTGGATTTGCAATGTACGGAAGTGTTCCTTCTTGCAAAAAAATTGATACCGTCCACAAGTTCACGCTACTGGAGAGCTGGAATGATGTGATTGCGCAAAAGACACTCATAGTGCTTGCCAGTGATGGTACAAGTAAAAGGACCGAAAGCACCTGTCTCTTCGAAAAAATATGATCCTATGATAAAGGAAGCCGTAAACCCGCACCACACGGTGAC
Source organism: Schistocerca cancellata (assembly GCF_023864275.1). Taxonomy (NCBI): domain Eukaryota; kingdom Metazoa; phylum Arthropoda; class Insecta; order Orthoptera; family Acrididae; genus Schistocerca; species Schistocerca cancellata. The sequence continues at coordinate 124,276,421 of NC_064631.1, forward strand.
CTTTTCAGGATGAAGCGGTACTGGTTGATTTGAGTGTGGATTTTCCGTTCCCCATATTCGACAGTTCGCATCAGATGGAAGTGAGCTTTGTCTGTCCACAAAATCTTCCACGGTCAATCATTGTCCACTTCCATGAGAGCAAGAAATTCTAAAGGGAAGGTCTGTCCTGCTGTCAGCAGGAAGCAGCTCGGGCACGTGGATAACTTTGAATGGATAACAAAGAAGGATATTTTGTAGAGTTTTACGCACCGTGCACAAGGGTATGTCCAATGTTCGGGCAGTTCTCCATGCACTAAATGTTTGCACGCCACCACCTGTCTCCTCCCGCACTGCTATGGCCACTGACTTCACTGACGTCGAATCAATTCTTTTCCTCGCTCTACCAGGTTGCATACCAAAAGAACCCGGCTTTTCGAATTTACGAACCATTTTCTCCAGATCCACGGCATTCATCGGACCAACGCCTTTCTTCAAACCCTTTAGTGTCCGGAACTTCTGAAGAGCGACGTGTGCGCTGTCATCATTCTTGTAATACAGCTTTACAAGCAAAGCGCGATCCTGCATTGAGACAGTTACGGCGAACGTAGCAGACGCGAAAGGAGGAAAAGCCATATACCCGGCGTGCTTATTCCAACTTCCATGGGTCCTGCGCATGACAGGTGTTTTCATTTACGCATTCTGACACATACAGCGCCATCTATTGATCAATTTTTACTCTATTTTTTTTCTTCTGCCATACGTTTTCCCCCTTCTCCGATAATATTCCGTTGGAATTTGACGTCATTCTGACCAGTAGTGTTCTTTCTACAGCATTTTGAAAGTTTAATTACAATCAATTTCCTCTTCTAAGGCACTTCACGCAACATAATTACATTTTTTAAGTTATATTTTTGCCTGTATTTTAATTGGTAGTCGTATGACCACCTTGCGTTTATTTGAGATAACTTCCTTGAATAAGCGTTATTCGGTTGGATTCTCTGGTGTCGTGTACATCGCTTTCTGATAGTAGAATAGAACCATTTTCTTATTCACTCACTTATTATTTATGTAATATTTCTGATTATTTTGTAAGAGTTCGAAACTCTAGCCACTGCGTAGATTATTGGAAAGAAGTATTACAGCAACAGGTTATTACTTGCAGCGAGTTAGCTGCTGAGCATGAAATCAGATGTGTACTACTCGGCCCTATGACTCCTCCAACTTTTTCTGTTTTATTTTGTTTTTTTTCTTTTTTGTTGTTTGTTTTTGTACAGAGCCGTGCATAGCCCACTTACGTAAGGTTCAAGAAACGGCAGGTAAAGTATCAGTGTGTAGATGTTGGTGTACAGCAGAATAAACGCAGCGCTGCCGCACCTAGTGTATTTAACGCTGCGTGGTAAATATTACTTGTGGCAGCAAGCATTTTACAAGCAAGAACCAGATCAGTTCCTTGAAATACTACACTGCAATCGAATTACAAAGTATAGCACGGCCAGAAGAACTGCGTCACAAAAATCTAACGAGGAACACACTGTTTTTACGGGTACAGTAGAAGGACAGTGAGTGACGGAAGAGAGGGTAAGAAGAGTTTTTGTACGTCCATCCTTGTTACTGGAGGTCTGGGTGATTCTCTACTGTAAGAACATGAAACATCTAAAACCATCTTTATGATGTCATTAATTGTGTAGCTACCAATTTCGGCTCTTCAGTTCACCATCTTCAGGTCTTAGCTGATGTTGAAGGCGTTAACACCATCCGTATGCACGAGGCACCAGTGGCCAACATAACTGGTATACTCAGACTACCAATAACTGTGATGTCTCTCCAACCATCAACTGTCAACTCAACAGTGATGGTTGGAGAGACAAAAGGTTCAAATGGCTCTGAGCACTATGGGACTCAACTTCTGAGGTCATCAGTCCCCTAGAACTTAGAACTACTTAAACCTAACCTAACCTAGGGACATCACACACATCCATGCCCGAGGCAGGATTCGAACCTGTGACCGTAGCGGTCAGCGGTTCCAGACTGTAGCGCCTAGAACCGCACGGCCACTCCAGCCGGCATTTGGAGAGACAACGTCACAGTTACAGGTAGTCTGCATAATCAAGTTATGTTGGCCACTGGTGCATCATGTGTACGGGTATTGTTAAACCCATCATCATCAGCTAAGGCCTGAAGATGGTGCACTGAAGCGTCGAAACCGGTGGCCATACAATAAATGACACTCATAAGAACGGCTGTGCGTGATTCATGTTCTTGCAAGGGTAAGAAGAGGCAGCGAGAGCAGATGGGCGCCGTGTAAGGCGGGTAATTTGTGTAGAGAGGCGCGACGCGGGCCTCGCCGCCCGCCTATCGACCGGGGCTAATTCGGAGACTTTGTAACTCGCGCAGTCTTCGGCAGCGCGGCGTAGCAAGGCGGCGTCAGCGCCGACGTTGATGGATGCTTCATTCTTCGCAGCACCGGGGAGAAAAATTACTCGCTACTAGATTAATGCGACCTCTTGCTCGCGGCGCCTGTTCCAGAAAGTACGGATTTCGCCACCTCCAGTGTGTCAACTTTTTCGTTACACACTCACCTTATTCGGATTCCAATGAAATGAACTTTTAAAAACCACCCAGACCTTGTGTTAGAGTATGTACTTACCACAGAAAATCAATACATATGGTAAAAATAAGTGTACAATAAGCGTGCCGCTAAAACTCAGGAAGGAGTACCAGTACGAACGAAGGGGTTCTACGGTGTGGTAGCCCTCTATCCCCGGTCCATGAAGAAGGTTCACGTTTTTACCTGAATGGCGTGCTTTCGAAGATATAAGGACTGAGGAGCTTTACTCTCTAGAAATCTCTAGAACATTTCAGAACGTTCGAGAATATTTCAGAACATTCGAGAGTATCTGAGAGCATTCCACAGCATTCCAGACTGTTCCGGAATGGTCCACAACCATCCTGGAAGTTCTAGAACGTTCACAAATAGTCTGGAACATTCGGCAGGATTTCAGAATGTTCGGAAACATCTCGGAACATCCCAGGACATCCAAAATCATTGTGGTACATTCCACAAGACTTTCGAATGTTGTGGAATGTCATGGAAAATTGTGGATCATTCAAAGCTTTTTTGGTATGTTTTGACATTCGCCACTGGTGGAGCAACCCGTTGGTAGGAGTATATAATATATAAAGCAAGACCCGTCGCGGATTCGAACAACAGGAACCGAAAAAGTAGTGAGTGAGCAAAAACAAACATCGAAGTGCGAGCAGTCAAAGTGATATAGCGACTGAATATAAGTCGAAAATAAAGTGCGAAAAGTGTATGAAGTGTCCTTGTTAATAAAGCCTTGACTTCATTTACATTTTATATGATGCCCAAACGTAAAAGAGGAGGAGGAGTAATCCATGCATATTACACATATAATGTATGTGTGTGTGTGTGTGTGTGTGTGTGTGTGTGTGTGGGTGTGTGTGGGTATTTTCCACATCTCCTCCCAAACCACCGGACCGATTTCAACCAAACTTTTTAAGCATATACCTTACCGTCCGCGTTCGTGTGTGTGTGTGTGTGTGGTGTGTGTGTGTGTGTGTGTGTGTGTGTGTGTGTGTGTGTGTGTATGTGTGTGGGCATATTGGACCGATTTCAACCAAACTTTTTAAGCATATACCTTACCGTCCGCGTTCGTGTGTGTGTGTGTGGTGTGTGTGTGTGTGTGTGTGTGTGTGTGTGTGTGTGTGTGTGTATGCGTGTGGGCATATTGGACCGATTTCAACCAAACTTTTTAAACATATACCTTACCGTCAGGTGACAATCACTGTGGGGTAAAAACCACCTACCTATGAACATCAACAAAAGCAAAACGAGGATAATGGAATGTAGTCGAATTAAGTCGGGTGATGCTGAGGGAATTAGATTAGGAAATGAGGCACTTAAAGTAGTAAAGGAGTTTTGCTATTTGGGGAGCAAAATAACTGATGATGGTCGAAGTAGAGAAGATATAAAATGACTGGCAATGGCAAGGAAAGCGTTTCTGAAGAAGAGAAATTTGTTAACATCGAATATAGATTTAAGTGTCAGGAAGTCGTTTCTGAAAGTATTTGTATGGAGTGTAGCCATGTATGGAAGTGAAACATGGACGATAAATAGTTTGGACAAGAAGAGAATAGAAGGGTTCGAAATGTGGTGCTACAGAAGAATGCTGAAGATTAGATGGGTAGATCACATAACTAATGAGGAGGTATTGAATAGAATCGGGGAGAAGAGGAGTTTGTGGCACAACTTGACGAGAAGAAGGGACCGGTTGCTAGGACATGTTCTGAGGCATCAAGGGATCACAAATTTAGCATTGGAGGGCAGTGTGGAGGGTAAAAATCGTAGAGGGAGACCAAGAGATGAATATACTAAGCAGATTCAGAAGGATGTAGGTTGCATTAGGTACTGGGAGATGAAGAAACTTGCCCAGGATAGGGTAGCATGGAGAGCTGCATCAAACCAGTCTCAGGACTGAAGACCACAACAACAACTTATGAAAGGGCAGGGACGGTGACAGTAAAAAAACAATGGTTCTGAGCACTATGGGACTTAACATCTGAGGTCATCAGTCCCCTAGAACTTAGAACTACTTAAACCTAACTAACCTAAGGACATCACACACATACGTGCCCGAGGCAGGATTCGAACCTGCGTCCGTAGCAGCCTCGCGGTTCCGGACTGAAGCGCCTAGAACCACACAGCCACCGCGGCCGGTTGACAGTAAAAAAGAATTTGAGAAAGGGAGCACTTAGCGACATGTATAATATCAACCCTTTACAAAAAAATTTCTTGCTGATGACCCCTACGACATAACGAAAGGAAAAATGTTCATGACTTGCTACCTTTCCGCTGTTCATGCACTAAAGGCACACCTGAGGCATGACGGTATAGTTTATTAATTCCTTACTACCAACTGTATGCACGACACATTTTACAGACAGTGTGCACATATACCACAGAGTGTACGAGCAAAATACAGGTATTTCATGAGCTATGATCTTATAAACAATCAGGTCGGTGAAAAAATGCCTTATCATGCATGAGGTTGAAATTTATTACTTCTTTGTTACTAATTTTTCCCACAATGAATTTTGCAGACAGTGTCCGCATGTGCTGCTGTATGTACCTACAATATTACATCGTTGTACGACACACAGCTCAGGAGATACAACGTAATTAACAGTAAGAAGTGTGGGCAAACTACAGCATTGTGCATGACGTTTAAATTTATTACTTTTTTGCTACTCGCTCCATTAGCAGCATATTTTGCAGAGAGTATCCGCATATGCCGCTGAATGGTCCTATAAAATTATATCATTGCAAAACACATACTTTAAGCCAGAAACTGCGTGGTAAGAGTGTGGATGGATGCACAGCTGTAAATAAAGGTGCTGACAACGCTGGGTTTCTGCGCTAGTATACCATAAAACAAAACAATAAAAAGAAGACGCACCATGCAGGAGTCATCCGAATGTTACGGAAATCTATAGAGGTATATTTACAGACAAAAAAATGATTACAATATCAGAAAAAATGGATGATTTCTGCAAGAATAGGGTGCGTCACCAGATAAGTCTTGACTGGTCATCTGGGCTCAGTTCGAACCGGGACTCGTCACTGAAAACAATTTTACCCCAGTCAATAAAATTCTAGACCGAAAACGTGTCTGTATACGCCCCGGACAGCTGTGGGACACCAACCTGAATGTCGCCCGCCAAAGAGCCTGATAGCAGGAAGTGACGGTGTGGTGTGGCATTTGTTTTCATACCTTGACCTCTTTGGTTTTCACCCGCGACACCCTTACAGGACAACGGTACGCCCAGTTTTGTAGTTTTGTTGCGAACGCGCTATTGACTTGCTCACTTCGTGAGGCTCTTTGTCTTGAATAAATCATCCAATTTTTCTGAAATTGTAATCATTTGTTTGTCTCTACATGTACATCAAATCTAGCGATCTCCGTCCCATTTGGTTAATTCCTTCGGGGTACGTCTCTTTTTTTTGTCTTAGAGTATATTTAGGTCGTTTGTACTAAGTTAACCAGAACTACGCCGATATCGAAGGCCACAGTACGGAGCAAGACAAGGAAAAATTCTAGTAAACATGGATGGGCTCTAGAATGCATACCATGAGCTATATGAGCACAACTTCATATTCATTATTGTGTGACATATCTTTCTGCTTGTAAGCTCTTTGCTTTCAATACTTTGGGACGACGTACTGCGGAACTAAACAAGAAAATAATGTCCAGTAAACATGCTCTCCAAAATGCATACTTTACGAGCTATGAGCACTTGTTTAACTTCATGTCTTGTCTACTGGACTGTTTTTGTAGTCGTCCATACCACCACCTCTCAAAATACAGAAAGCAAAGATCTTCCAGTAGAAGAAATGTGTCTCACAGTACACGAAGACTATCAAGTGCTCGTAGATCTTACGCTATGCACCTTACAGCTCATGTGTAGTAGACGCTTTTTATTTCTTTACTCACTATTTTGTTCAGATCACCATCTCTAAAAGTTTGTCGGTAGATTTCTGGTTCAGCCTCTACATTTTAACACTACGTTTATATCTTCAGTTGCTCATGTTTTGTCATTACATCTTATTTTAATACTCACATTTTCTTGAAGAAACTATACAAGTATTTAGCTTGCTGTGTCAATAAAATACAAACGACTTTGATAAACTGAGCGTGTCCACAGGTGTCCACGATGGAAGGGAGGAGAGGTCACTTGCTGGCCCCCATCCTCTCCCGGAATCTGGAGTACGGAGCTTTTATTTATTACAGAATACGGGTACAATAACCATCAGAACTCTGGGGTGAAAAACGTTTTTTGTGTGACCTGTAAAATTTTGTTCTTGTGGCATGACGCAGCTCGAAACTGGCCGACTCGTTTGTACCAGATATGGCAGTTTTATTTTCTTACCCCAGCCTCCATGGATAACGTTACTCGCAGAAATTGCTTCATTCTATAATTAAATGTTTTCATTTTCCTGTAACATGATCGGTGGTATAAAAAATGAAGAGTCTCGCGCAAATTTTGTTTTCCTAACAAATTATACGACTGCCATCCCCATAGTCAAATCATCGATGGAAAGTTTAAGTATTTTCGGGCATAACGTATATGGTAAGCATAATAGAATCTGAGAACTCATAGTAAATGAAGACAATAGCACCTCCCTGAAAAGATATTTTGGGTTCGAAGGGAGGGATGCAGCACATAAGGTGAAGCAACACCTACTAATCTATTTTGGATGTAGAGGTTTTCCTAATGGGTACAAACTGCCTGGTGGAAAGCTGCTGTGTCGGTACTTACAGAGGACATCCAGCGTCATGTCGACGGTGACAGGGTCGCCGACCCCGTTGTTGGCCGTACACTGGTACACGCCCGCTTGGTGCCGGTCGATTTTCTCCAGCGTGATACTGAAGCCCTCAACGGACTTTTCTCCTGTTGGCAGGGTGTTATCCTGCAACAGATAAGTCGAGTAATACAATGAGAATTCACTGGCACTCAACAGCTCATGATAGCTTAGACTATATGTTCTTATAAATTACAATGAAATGAACACCCTTAGCTGCTTACAGGCGTTCACATACGTCAACGGGGACAGATGAAAATGTGTGCCAGATCGGGACTCGAACCCGGGATCTCCTGCATACATGGCAGACGCTCTATCCAATCTGAGTCACCGAGGACACAGAGGATAGCGCGACTGCAGGCATTTATCTCTTGCACGCCTCCCGCGAAACCCACATTCTCAACCTATTGTCCCACACTACATTCGTAGTGCGCCCGGCCATTATACTCATTACTCGCGGCGCGTTACCGATTCCCGTAAGAGTTCGGGCTCTGTTTGTGCATTCGCACAGAAGAAGAAGACGGTCAAGTGGCCGGTGAGCCTTAACTATATATATACTAAGATGGTATCCTTTCAGACATGTCCGAAAGAACCGATGCCAGATACTAAGATACCAGATACAGAACAGATACCATCTAAGTATATATGTAGTTAAGGCTCACCGGCCACTTGACCATCTTCTTCTTCTGTGCGAATAATGCATAAACAGAGCCCGAACTCTTACGGGAATCGGCAACGCGCCGCGAGTAATGAGTATAATGGCCGGGGGGCACTACGAATGTAGTGAAGGACAATAGGTTGAGAATGTGGGTTTCTAGGGAGCCGTGCAAGAGATAAATCCCTGCTGTCGCGCTATCTTCTGTGTCCTCGGTGGCTCAGATGGATAGAGCGTCTGCCATATAAGCACGAAATCCCGGGTTTGAGTCCCGGTCGGGGCACACATTTTCATCTGTCCCCGTTGACGTATGTCAACGCCTGTAAGCAGCTAAGGGTGTTCATTTCATTTTAATTTCATTCTAACGAGCTGCATGGTCACCGATGGTATCTGTACTTTCGGACATGTCGGAACAAACAGATACCATCTTAGTATATGTTCTTATAAATATATACACATTACGCTAAGTAAAAAAAGATTGAAGTCTACAAATATTCTTTCAGTTACAGGCTGAATGTACGCTTGTATGAAACTAGGTGACTGCCTACAACATGACGATGCTTGCGAGAAGAACACGGCATGTGCCATCATAACTTGATTTCGCAGAAACTTTGCTCAGTGGAAGAGGGATCCAAATAAGAAAACACTTGTCTGGATTATGCGGAGACACTCGACCGTCTCTGAGAAAGGGCAGTCGGACCTTTCAAAGTACTGTAGGTGCCCTTTAGCGCAGAGCAAAGTCAAGCGAATCGGTGGCACGGCGACTAGCGACCTCATACTTTTTATTTTTCTATGTTTTTCTTTTGTGTGCCCATGTCCGTAGAAAATTACTACACGAATGTGTTAAACAATATATGAATACATCAAAATTTCCTGAATAATAAACATAAGAATAAAATATAAAAATTAATATTCGAGTTGATATAAGAATGAAAAATAATAAAAAGAAAATGTAAAAAGATTGTAACCCTTGAACTCACTTTCCGCATGAATATTATATAATAAATGTCTGAAACATACTCTGAAACAAAGTTCTAGTTTTACAGTTAACATAGTGCCCTTGTATCCCCAAATTTGATAACAAACATAACTGTGTTAACCTTCTGCTGACATTGGTAGATAAATGAAAAAAAATAAAATAAAATAAACAATAATCGGGTTTCGAACACGGGCGCAAGCTAAAGTATCACCGCTTCGGATGAAGCAGCGCTAAATTCCATTTAAAGCACATCTAAAACTTTGACCGTCATTTTCACAGAACCCATAGAGTATCTACGGATAGGCCAAGATACGTGCTCGGTTATTTTGACCCCCCCCCCCCCCCTTCGACTGGACGACGTTTCTGGGAGATCGGGTTACGGCGCTTGCGGTGTTCTCCTCGTTAGCTACCTAGCCAAACTTCGCCTCATATATGACAGCCTCATTCTCTCAGTATATCTCTCCCAGTTTAGAGCTTCCTGGAAGCCCAGTTCATGATGTTATGAAAAAGAATTGTGGTGGATGGAAGAAAGTAAGATTGAGATATTTTTGGAGTGCAATAGATTGCTGAATGTCCAGATGAGAACAACAAAGCCAATTAACGCGAAAATTAAGTGCTTTTTTCCCTAATAGGAATGGGGGCTTAATGGAAAAATTTCATCGATGTTAAGGAATAAGTCATTTTTATGTGACATAATTACGCTCGGAAGACGAAAGAAAGCTTATTCAATACTATCAAACGAAGCACCCTCTGCCGCAGTTCGAGAAACACCTTCCGGTCATAAATACTTCCAACTGGGAAAACAGTTTTCTTTCACATTCTTTTACGACTGATATACAGGGTGCATCAAAAAAATGTATACACACTTTGAACTGTCATAGACAATTTATTTCCCATTCTACAGGGTTAAATATCTGTGAGGAAGTAATGTTATGTCTCTTCAACATGTGGCAGCAATGGAAAAGAAGTAACTGCAACATGGCGAACGTGCGTTTGAGCTTTGAAGCGCGGAAGCAGATAATTAAGTGGTACTGGAAGTTTGAGGATGTAGCTGCGGTTCGAAGACAGTGGAGAAGTGAGTATGGTACAGAACCACCTTCATGGTTAACAATTACACTTCTACGAAACAAATTAGAAATTCATGGAACAGTGTGTGATGTGCATAAAGGTCGATCAGGGCGACCATGTACAGCTACAAGTGATGATTCCACAACAGCGGTCTTGGAACTGTTTCAGCGTTCGCCTAAAAAATCTTCAAGGCAAGCGGCACGTGAGAGTAATGTAAGTGCTAGTAGTGTGCTACGCATTCTGATGAAAGGCAAGTTTCGTGTGTACATTCCATGGCTGGTGCAACAGCTAAGTGATGACGATCCAGATCGAAGGTTAGAATTTTGTGAATGGGTTCAGGAGATGGTGAGACGTGAACCGGGATTTATTGGTAGCATAATTTGGTCGGATGAAGCCCAATTCAAACTCAATGGAACTGTCAATAGGCACAATTGTTTGTACTGGGCTGAAGACAATCCTCACATTACAGTTGAAAAGGCTGTGAATTTGTCTGGTGTAAATGTGTGGTGTGGTTTGTCTGCAAGGGGACTCATTGGACCTTTCCGCTTTGAAGGTACTGTTACTGGAGAAACGTACTTAACAATGCATGCTGACTCCATATTACCTGCCATTCTTGCATTATACGGTAATGACTGGTTTTATTTCCAACAAGATGGCGCCCCGCCGTACTGTCATAGGGACGTACGAGCATACCTGGATTACAATGTGCCAGGACAGTGGATAGGACGCAGGGGACCAATCGAGTTTCCTGCACGCTCTCCAGACCTCACGCCGCTGGGTTTCTTCTTATGGGGCACAGTAAAAGTTGAGGTGTACAAACGTAAACCACGTAACCTGGACACACTTTGGAATGAGATTCAGGCGGTGTGCGCAGAAATCTCATTGGACACTTCGGTACGATGTACGGAATCAGTGGTGACTCGTACTCAGAAATGTATGATGCTGTAGGCCACCAGTTTGAACATTAATCACATTTGCAAAGTACATTTATTTTTCCAATTGGACTTGAAGATTTCCATTTCCAGAAATTTAACATTGTAGAACGGGAAATATATTTTCTATGACTCTTCAAAGTGTGTATACATTTTTTTGACGCACCCTGTAGTTTGTTAACGTTTCTCTTTCCCCTCGATATATTTTCTATTTTAAGATGTAAATACTGTACTTAATTGATACTAAACAGACCGTCATTAATTACTTCCTATTGCAGCTGTTATAGCGTAACCTTTGTGCTCCAAGACTATGTTTGTCTGCAATGATATCGTCGTCGACAAGACGTTCTTCCTTATATTCCTTTTTTTCTTCTTCCTTCCACACATATTTGTAGCATTCTGTTAAAATATCTGTGTCCATTACGGTATCCTGCAAGCATAGACTAATGAATAACCAGCCAAGTGGCTTTAGCACGATTAGGAGTGAACCTACACAGCGCCTGTTGAAGACCTTTAATACTTGTATTTGCAGCAAAAATGTTGAATTGTATATGAATAAACTAATAAAGAACAGAGAAATAGCTCCTCCAGTATTAAAGTTACTTTCGTTATGATTACTGACTGTAAGCTGTGTACGGTAACTGGTTTAGACGGTACAATCACCTTCACACCAATTGAATAACAACAGCGTCATGGTAGCGTCGGCAACTTCGAGAAGTAATGCGTTGTAGTGAGTACTATCCATTTATATAGTTCAAAGACGCTACACTTCAAACGCTAAGGGCTGTTGGTAAATATTTCTTCACTCGCAACCAGTTTGGATGTAGTTCACCGGGCGTTGTGTTTACCAAGGGAGAGAACGCGTCATATGTATTTCCTATTTAACTGTCAATACAACGCTATCTGGTGTACATGATGACAACAATTCACATTGTGCGATGTCACAAGCATGTCATTTACAACAGAACACTTGCCAAAAGGTACGCCACAAATGCGTCATATCTACGTATTTAGTTATTTGTATGAACACTGTCAGCCCCATTACGTCATGTTCAGCACTATTAGTAACAGTGACGCAGCATGGACATTATGCTACTTCACACCACAGTTTTAATATTATTCTGTAAGCTTTTATACGTAAATGACTTTGAATATAATACATCGTAATACGAGAATTTTTGTTAGCGCGTACAACGGATCGTGTTACATTGACAGTTAAACGTATATCATGTTGGTTTGCAGGCAGCTCTATGCGGCTGAAGTATGAAGAGGCTTATTTTAATATTTCTTCTTATTTCCTGCAGAAAGAGCAGGTTGACGACTCAGCAGCAGAGGAATACTACGAAAATTTCTCAATCGGTAGAAACATAGACCTCAACCAAACGAATTAATTAGATGCTTCAATACAAAACTTGAAGAACAAAAAAAGCAAGAGGGACGGACGTAATAAATGCTGAACTGTTTAAATTTGGAGATCTTTCGCTGAAGGAACGTATGCTACGTCTCATTAACCTACGTTGGACTGCGGTAAAGGTCTTTGAGGAGTTGAATGGCTAAAATTGCCGTATTCAAGAAAGGCAACACAAGCGATCCAAACAACTACATAGGACTTAGCTTCGTTAACGCAGGAAATAAAATCTACGAAACTATTTTAAATAATAAATTGCCCTCTCGGTCTGATAGCACTTTATTAGCAGAAAAAATAGGTTTCAGAAAGGACGAACTTGCGCTCACTGCATTTTAGTATAAACCAACTGGTGGAGAAAAGGAAAGAATTTAACTCAGAGACGTACAGAGCGCTTGTAGAGTATGATAAAACTCTTTCCAAAGTCAGAAACCACCTAGTGTGCAGATTATGAAAAAATGAGGCTTCCCAACGCATCTTACCAACTTAATAGGATCTCTTTACATAGAGACAAAAATTATAATCATATGTCCAAATGTTGAAACAATTAACAACAACAAGGGGAGCTAGAAAAGAATGTGAACTATGTCCATCTTTATTCAGCATCGACATAGAAGACCTAGTTATAAACAGGTAGCACTTACGGGATAAAAATCAACAGGAGAGATATGTTTTAACGAGACTGAATATCTAACACCCAAATATTCCAAAAATAAACGAGAAATACGCATATTCAAAAGAGCAGATAAAACTTCGTTTAACATCTTCCTGAAATACAATCTCCACTCCTTCCAAATTAATATTATAGTTGTAGACCAGATGTGGCTTGAATTCAAACAAATAGTATTAATAGTGATTCAGAGATTTATACCAAATAACTTAAAAAACGATGAAGCTGGTCCTTGTTGGTGCATAAAACAGAAGAGAACACCATTGCAGAACCAACGAAAAAAGGATGCGAAACTTAAACGAACGCAAAAATCCACAAGATTGGCGATCATTTGCAGAAGTTCGAAATTTAGAGCTGACTTCAGTGCTTATAATAGTTTTTCTAACGAAACCCGACAGGAAATGCAAAGAGATTGTCGTCGTATGTAAAGTATACTAGCGACAACACACAATCAATGCCTTCTCTGCACGATAGCAGCGGAAACACTGTCTATGAGACTGCTGCTAAAGCAGAGTTGCTAAACACAGCCTTCCGAAATTCCGTTACCAAAAAAGTAAAATTAAATATTTCAGAATAAGAATCAAGAACAACTGTTTACTTGAGTAACTTTGATATCCTTGGAGTATGAAGCAACTGAAATCACTTAATAAAAGCAAGTCTTCCGGTCCAGCCTACAAAACAATTAGATTCCTCTCAGAATATACTGGTGCAATATCTTACTTAACAATCGTATGCGACTACTTGTTCACCGAAAGATTCGTACCGAAACACTAGAAAGATGCAAAGGTCACACCAGTATTCAAGAAAGGTAGTAGGAATAATTCCGTAGATTTCTAGCCCATATCAATAACGTCGATATGCAGCAGGAAACTCGAACATGTATTGTGTTCGAACATTATGAATCAATTGACACACAATGAATAAGGATTTAGAAAACATCGTTCTTGTGAAACCCAACTATCTCCTTACACACACTACGTGTTAAGCGCTATTGAGGACGGATCTCACATTGGTACCGTATTTCTAGATTCCCAGAAGACTTTTGATAGTGTATCTCAAAGCGGCTTGTAATCAATTTGCGTGCTTATGGAATATAGTCTTAGATATGCGACTGGGCTCGTGATTTCCTGTCAAAGAGGTCACAGCTCGTAGTAATTGACGGAAAGTCATCGAGTAACACAGAAGTGATTTCTGGCGTTCCCCATGGTAGTCTTCTAGGCTCTCTGCAGTTCCCTATCTGTACAAACGATTTAGGAGGCAGTCTGAGCAGCCATCTTAGGTAGCTTGCAGATGACGCTGTCGTTTACTGTCTGGTAACTTCATCAGAAGATCACAACAAACTGTAGAACAATTTAGAAAATATATCTGTATGGTGCGAAAGTTGGTAAATTACCCTAAATTATGAAAAGTGTGATGTCATTCACATGAATTCTAAGAGGAATCCCTTAAACTTCGGTTACACGATAAATCAATCAAATCTAAATGCCGTAAATTCAACCAAATACCTAGAAACTACAATTACGAACAACTTAAAGTGGAGATAACGCACAGAAAACGTTGTGGGGAAGGTGAAACAAAGACTACAATTTATTGGCAGAACACTTAAAAGACGCAACAGATGTACTACAGGGACTGCCTACACTACGCTTGTCCGTCTTCTTTTGGAGTACTGCTGCGCGGTGTGGGATCGTTACCAGATAGGATTAACGGAGTACAACGAGACAGTTAAAAGAAGAGCAACACGTCTTTTATTATCGAGAAATAGGCGAAAGAGTGTGACGGACATGATACAGAATTTGGGATTGGACATCATTAAAACATAGGCGTTTCTCGTTGCGGCGGATCTTCTCACAAGATTTCAATCACCAACTTTCGTCTCCGAACGCGATAATATTTCGTTGACGCCGACGTACATAGGGAGAAAGCATCATCATAATAAAATAAGGGAAATTAAAGCTTGCACGTGCTGTTCGGGAGTGGTATAATAGAGAATTATTGTGAAGGTGGTTCGACGAACCCTCTGCCAGGCACTTAAGTGTGATTTGCAGAGCACCCATGTAGATGCAGATGTAAAGTAGACCTGTACCGTCAGCAAAGCAATTAACCCCTCTGCATTGTATCAGAGAGGATTGAGGAGTACTCTACAGGTATGAGGGTGCTAGGGTACTACCTCCCCATAGGTCACGCGACTCCAGATCACGTGACCTCAATGCAACTGCTAGCACCTGGGGTGCCATACGGCGCAACGCGTGCTGCTTGCACTCAGCTCAGATTAACCTCTATGAATTATTGGCAGTGGTTGCGTGGTCATCTATCTGGCTGTCTCCCTAATGCTTCCGTCTGGCGGTATGAATCGTTGCAATCATTGTGTCGTCGTCGTTCAGTAGAGAATGCTACAAGTTGATCTGCAGGTGTGCTTGTGAGTCTACCTTCCACCGGTGACCTTATAAGAAATATGCCCGAAGTTTGTGATGGAAAAACTCGTACATCGCAATGAAATAAATTATAAGTGAATGAAACTGCGTTATTGTGTTACTCCCAGCCTGGAATCTTGGGTGCGAGATGGAGTAGGAAACGCGTTTCGTTTCTCACACATTTTATTTCCTACACAAATTGTAGCGATCGGTATTTCTTGTAACGCAATTCGATATTGTCAGATATGCTACGTTCTACCCGCACAGGGTAGCCGAGAACGCTAACGCACTGCTTCCTGGACTCGGGTACGCGCGCCAGCCCCGGATCGAATCCGCCTGGCGGATTAACGACGAGGGCCGAGTGTGCCAGCCAGCCTGGGTGTGCTTTTTAGGCGGTTTTCCGCATCCCGCTAGGTGAATAATTAACAGTCGTCATGCGACCGTCTGGCCACTCAACAACGCGGTCGTAATACACGTCAATGCGCGAATGTGTTATGATTAACAATTGCTAGATATATGCATATATTTGTAATTCACTTCATAATAGCTACAATAAATCAAGCACACTGTAATTTTATTTAATTAGGTGTATCATTTTATATCTCTGTTTTCGTACATATTGGTGCTTCTGTAAATATTTAAACGACTCTGACGAAATATCTCTACAGTTCTTCTGAAGAATATTTACTGGCGGTAGCAATATGGACTAATTGCAGCAGCTTGATCAATAGGTGCAATACGTTCCCATCTGACGGCTCAGGGCTCAGTATGGCACGCCTGATAAACTGTGTACAAGAAGTTACCTTCTAATATCACCTAGTACTGAAATGAAAACTGCTTGCGGATTTCTTACAGTGGTATAGGAGTAGGGTCTTTGACTAGCAATTCAGTCGTGTCTAGTCACTGTTTCGTACCCAGCCACTGCATAGATTTTGGATGAAAGTCGCAGTGGCGACCGAAGGCTCCAGCTATAAGGAGTCAACCTCGTTCTGCCAAAGACCTTGACAAAGAGGGTAAAGGAGCAGACAAAAGTTCGGGGCACCTTCTTGCCTAGGTCTAGAAACTACCCCTAAAAGGTGGAAGAATCAGCAATGATCAACCGCATAAAGATGCAGAAAGCAATGCGAACCACTGCATTAAAGTGGCACGATGTGTATCCACAGCACGTGTGGCCTGTAATTGTGAAAGCGTCGTCGTGGAGATCTCCATTGGCCACTAGCCCGAGAAGAAGTTCGTCAAGGCATAAACCATGCAAAAGTGACTGAGTAACCAACGATAAGGTAAGTTGGAGGGTGAAATGTCAGAGGTTTGAATGTGGTAGGGAAGCTAGAAAATCTGAAAGTGGAAATAGAACTGTTCAGTCTAGATATACTACCAGAAGTTAAAAGGAAAGAAAACGAAAATTTATGATCAGGTGAATTTAGTGTAATATTCACAGCGGCACAATATGGTATAACGGAAGTAGTATTCGTTATGAATAGGAAGACAGTGCAGAGAATGAGTTACTGTGAACAGTTCTGTGATAGGGTTATCCGCATCAGAATCGACAGCACACTAATACCAGCAACACTAGCTCATGTATACATTCCAACATCACAGACAGCAGCTGAAGAGATGGGGAAAGAATGTAATGATACTGCAGTATATAAAGAGTATGTAAAACGCGATGAAAATCTAATGAAAAGGGTGGTTTTAAAGCTGTAGGATTGGAAAGGAAAGGAAAACAGAGCTATATGAGAACATGGCATTGGTAGTAAGAAAGACGAGTAAGCTTAATTGAGCTGTGAAATAAATCTCAACCAGTAACTGTGCTGCCTTGGAAACTAAATAACTAATGACGAATAAAATAACGGGGGCATATTAAGCAAACTAGGTCAGAAAGGTAGGCACTTTCTACTAAAGCAAGTCTGCTAGTATCAGTCATCGGTACTGAGGAAGTACAGCATTGTAGGGAAGCGAATTATGCAGTTTAGAAAACCTGAAAAGAAAGAGCTCTGAATAATTCGATGAGCACCACTATACAAGGTTGTTCAAAATTTGATGGACAAGTAGAATATGAAACAAAATATTAAATACCATCATATTTTCATAACATCCTCTACACAATTACGAAGATGGAAAACGTAGATATGTGCGAGAATTATCGTACAGCCAGTGCAATAGTTCATGTGTCCAAACTGAGGAGAAGAATAACATACAGAAGAATGAAAAAGAAAACAGAATCTATTAGGAAAGCACCAGGAAGGCTGCTCTGACATTGCGCTTGGTAATGAAAACCAAGACTTAGGAAATATCAAGACTCCTTCATAGGATTTACCGATCTAGATAAAGCTTCAGGGAAAAAAATCATATGGTAAGAACCAACATAGGACAATAAGAAAGAGAGACCTAGAAGGAAGTTGGCGGATTGAAAACCGTTTAAGACAGGGATCCAGTAACTGACACCTAGTGTTAAATCTATACATCGAAAAAGCAATGGAAATAAAAAAACAGTCAAAAGTAGGATTAAAATTCGGAGTGAAAAAATATGATTAGATTCATTGACGACGTTGCTGTCCTCAGTAAAGGCAAAGCATTACACGATATGGTGAATATAACGAAAAATTTAATGAGTACAGAATATGTACTGAAACTAACTCGAAGAAAGACGAAACTAAAGAGGAATAGCAGAAATGACACTAATGGTTCACTTAACACCAAAATTGGAGTCCACGAATTGGGAAGTGAAGGATTTCGGTTAACTCGGAAGCAAAATACTAGACGGATGAAGTAAGAAGAACGAGAAGCAGAGGGGAACAGGACTTCCCTGGTACCAAACATACAAATCATTTGAAAAAGAAATCTCTGACAACGTGCGTCTGGATCACAGCGTTGTATGGTAATTAATTACGGGCTGTGGAAAAAACAAAATTGGGTCTTGGTGCTATAGAAGGATGCTAAAAATTACACGGGCTGAGAAGATATTAAATGAGAGATCTCCGAAGAATCGTCGAGGAGAGAAATATATGTAAAATATTGAGAGGAAAAACGATATGTGTTATAACATCAGGGAATAATGTCCTTTCTACTATAGGGAGCTGTGAAGGGTAAAAGTGGAAGACAGAGATCTGAATATGTCCAACAAATAATTGGAAAAATTACGTGACAGGTGTGCTCAGATGAAGAGGTTTGTTTTCACCTTTTTGCACTATTACATAAATTAACAAAAATGTGAAAGGTATTAAAATGTGTTTCTTAGACACTTATATGTCAGCCAAATAATTTTATAAACTAGGTACAAAATCTCTTATTGTCAGATGTGGTCTCGTTTCTCTTCGCAGTTTCATTACAATACCTGGACGATAAAAGCGTACGAAAATGTTTTGTAAATAATCACTGCCAGGTGCAAAGCCAGTAGAGTGTAGATGGTGTAACGCTAATCGACCTGAAATAACTTTTTTCTGTGGCAAATTTAAAGTTAATTTATACTTTTCACCGAAACTTTTCGTTGCGTTAGAAAATATTTAGGTGTATCACTGCTGAAAAACTAAATTTAGGAAATACACCATATGATGGATCTGAGTGTGAGAGGAATGCGTCGTAACCAATATA
Source organism: Schistocerca cancellata (assembly GCF_023864275.1). Lineage (NCBI taxonomy): Eukaryota > Metazoa > Arthropoda > Insecta > Orthoptera > Acrididae > Schistocerca > Schistocerca cancellata. The sequence goes on from NC_064631.1 coordinate 124,295,495, forward strand.
TTTCAGTTTCAGTGACTGAAGACTGGCGATTGTGTTACTTTATCGTATTTCCTCGAGTTAGCTGAATGAGTTTCATGATGTGTATGGAGGTAAAAGGGGTTGAAATTAAGGAAGAGACTTCGGCGTGAAAATGTGTCAGTGGAGAACGGTCGGAAATGCTGAACTCTAACGTAATGAATGTGTCGTGACCTCCATTCACTTCATGTCAGTGAAATGGATATATATTTCAGTGTCAGAGCGGAAACGGCTGTCCATCATACTTCTACCACTGCTGCACCTATTCCGATATGAACAGCGTTCTGCATTTGTTCAAAAGAAATAAAACAAGTGGCAACAAGGCTAAGACAGTCTAGGAGGCGTACTCAGATACCTGACTGTTAAGGCGATTGCTCATAGTAAGCAGGAAATTTAGAGTCGAGTCCTGGTCAGGCGTCGATTTTATTTTATTTGACTGCAAGTCTCCCTCATCCGATGTTGTTTGGGGTGTGTTATGATGCCATCTGTTATAATAATGTTTCATTTTAGGTGTCAATGTCCTAAGTGCGAACAATTCGTATAACTCAAAGAATTGATAGACCACATTTTCGTCTGCTGGAGAAGGCTTTGAATGAGCAGTGAAGAAGTCTGTCTTCAGGTTGTATTTCGAGCGTGGAAATTTGTCATCCAATGAGGTTGCTTGGCGCAGCGTTATTTGGTCGGCAGCATGGCTTTCTGGACAGTCTATAATCTACTGTTCCTCTTCGTTCGGTCTCCATCGGTCGCTGTTTACATCGTACTGCCTGCTGACGATTTGTTAAGGTCAGAATTACGTCTGGTGGATTATTATACGAGTAGATGAGCATTCCCTGGCTGCAGCTTCTAGGATTATTGGTGAGATCGTTTCTTGTTTGTGTGGGATTGCACACGATTTCCAGGTGCATCTGCCAAGCATACTGGTGCTACTGCACATCCATGAGAGCAAGATAAGAACCGCCTAGAACCGCTCGGCCACAAAGGCCGGCGGAGCTATCTGTCAATCACATTAATTTTATAGCCACTTAGCGCATGTGCTCCCTTTGTTCGTACGAGTATTAGGTGCAAGCAGAACGTGAATAAACTTTCTTAGATAGATAAGGAGGGTTTTTTTTCCTTTTACTTGCAATTTTCAGCCAAACTACGTAAGCGTAACAAAGAACAGCAAGACACCTGCTGCGTCAATGAATTCTTTGAGATTTTGCTTTTCAGTGAATCATTTTCTTGTTGTTAGGCACCAGGACATACAAAATGCAATTGCTTCTATATGATATGCTTGTTTCCTAAAAGGGGAGCTGCATCTACATTGCGGAACACGGTCAAAGGATCACATTTTAGAAACTCCGTAATTGTCTTCCATTGCGAATCATGTTTGAAATTTGGCTCAAAGGTGCGTACAACCTTCCTCCCTGTCGGTGCAAAAGCCTGGCGCCCTGCAACGTCACTATCGGGCTCTACAGCTCTTCAAACAGCAATGCGCGGAAATATGGGAGGAAAGGCCACGGCTCAGAAGCTCGTCTGACGCGTAATGTGGTTCAATGATGTCACATTGGCACCAAACGTCACCAAAATTCTGCCCAACGGTACCGTGGACGTGTCGCACGATGAGTAGATCGTCACAGCCACCCTCATCTACACCCCAACCATTCTTTTTACGCCATACGATGGTGGCTACAACCGCAACGCCCAGTGTTGAAAGCACACGGTTTCCTTATGACACTCCTACAATGTCCCTAGAGAAGGGTGGAGACTTCTGATGATGTCAGTAGTGTCAAAGGTAGTGAAGAACGTCTTCCTCTTACTCACTGCACTACGGACTGTCGTTTTTGACCGCAAAATGTGTGGGAATCAACGTCTCAAGGAAATGGACAGTTTCATTGACGCCCTTTATACCAACCAGTGCGGTCTTTTCGTGCCGATTCAAAATGGTTCAAATGGCTCTGAGCACTATGGGACTTAACATCTGAGGTCATCAGTCCCCTAGAACTTAGAACTACTTAAAGCTAACTAACCTAAGGACATCACACACATCCATGCCCGAGGCAGGATTCGAACCTGCGACCGTAGCGGTCGCGCGGTTCCAGACTGAAGAGCCTAGAACCGCTCGGCCAATCCGGCTTGTGCCGATTCTGAGCAGCGGTGTGTCTGGGATATCGACCCTGGGCGTTGTGGTTCTAATCTCCGTCGCAGAGACGTCAAAAAGAAGGAATGATTTGTGAATAAGAGGGTTTGCGACGACCTTTCCATCGTGTGATACGTCCACGGAGGTGTTGGGAAGAATTGTGTTGAAATTTGATGCCAATGTGACATCATTATCCAAACTTACACGGCACGTGAACTTCTGAGTTATGGCCTATATTTCGCATGTGTCAATACCTCGTTTTTTGAAGCGTCGTCGTGCCCGATGGTGACGTTGCAGAGCACCACCATATGTATCATTAGACAGGAAGGAAGTACTCGTTTTTGAGCCAAAATTAAAACTTACCCGACGCAATGGCAGACAATTAAGAGGTTTCCAAACTGTGATCCTTTAATTCCGTTGCGCACTGTACACTGAGTCTAGACTCGCGCTTCTGCTACGGTCGGAGGTTCGAATCCTGCCTCGGGCATGGATGTGTGTGATGTCCTTAGGTTAGTTAGGTTTAAGTAGTTCTAAGTCTAGGGAACTGATGAGCTCAGATGTTAAATCGCATAGTGCTCAGAGCCATTTTGTGAACTGTCGCACCACCTCCTGTCTTAGATAGCGCTGCAGCTCGTCGTGGTATGGACTCAAGAAACTGAAGGAAGTCCGCTGCAGAAATATTTGGCTATGTAGCCTCTGTAGCCAAACGTAATTTCTAAGGCGTTGCCGGTGCAGGATTTCGTAAGTGAACTGACCTCTCGATCACTTCCCATAATGCTTATAGCCGCCATTTGAACCATTTGAACCGTACACTGGTATGCTGCATTAGGACGATTGAAGTTCTTGGTTGGAATTTATCTTCCTTTAATTTTTTAAACGCCCTTTTGCACGTTTCGTTGGGCTCTGAAGAACAGCTTGCTACCTCATATTTCATTTACAGTAGTTAGATCGCTTCGCTCTTCATTCATGGATCAAATTTTCACCCAAAAGGGACCAATTTAAGGCCTTATTACTGGAGTAATACAGGGTGACAATTATGGAACTATATGTAAACAAACATAAATTTATTACAAACTACGGCGTGCACACGCTTCATTAAACATGTAAATGTCACTACAGATATTCGGATTTAGGTTACGAGGTGTTCGATATGCCTGCCATCATTGGCCGTGATGTGGCTCCGACGAATAGCGAAATTCTGCATAACCCGCTGAAGTAACGGAACATCGATGCTGTTGATGACCAACTGAAGGCTGTTTTCAGCTCAGTAATGGTTTTAGTGTTAGTGCTGTACACCTTGTCTATATAATAACCCCACAAAAAGAAGTTGCATGTGTTCAGATCCGCAGAATATGGCGGCTGGGTATCCTAGAGCAAGAATGCGGTCCCCAAAGTGCTCCCCCAGGACATCAAACACTCTTATGCTTCGATGGGCTCGAGCTCGGTCTTGCATGAGCCACATCTTGTCGAAATAAGAGTCACTTTGGATAAAGTGGATGAAATCATCTTCCAAACCTTTCAATCACCGTTCGGTAGTCACCGTGCCATCAAGGAATATTGGACAGATTATTCCGTGACTGGACACTGAATACCACGCAGCCACCCGTTCAGGGTAAAGAGACTTCTCGATCGTGAAACTCGGATTCTCCCTCCCCCGAATGGGCCAATTTTGCCTACTGACCAAGTGAAAGTGGGCTTTGTCGCTAAACCAAACCATGCATTAGCATACTAATTCCCATGATGCCCTGTACTGACCGTGCAGCTCCAACGTCTTAACGCAGATCATTCAGAAATTATGACGATTTTATTTCGTACAGTTCAATAATTGTCACCCTGTAACTTGCTGTGTACTCGGTATAAACAACAACAGGTTGTAGCGGCTTTTAAGCTATGGGAGTAGAAGTACTCTGAAGGCGAACCAGAAGAAAGCAGCCCAGTGACGGAGCAGCTGGGGACTCACCTTCCTGGTCCAGATGATGCTCGGCACGGGGTTGCCGGAAGCCTTGCACTCCAGCGTCACCGTGCCACCCTTCCGCGCCTTCAGCTCTCCGTCCGCTGGCGACATGCGGATGCTCGGCGGAACTGCGACACACAGACCAAAAACACATATAACAAATCGTCTGTAAGTAATAAGAAACAATTCTTACTTTGCGCACTGTTGTAAGAGACGATGTGAAGCAATTTCAAAATGATAGTATGAATAGACAATATCGACATGCGATCTGAAGTTTTCCCGGCGTATTTCCAATTTGAACAGTTCCAGCAGGCCGGTGTGGCCGTGCGGTTAAAGGCGCTTCAGTCTGGAACCGCGTGACCGCTACGGTAGCAGGTTCGAATTCTGCCTCGGGCATGGATGTGTGTGATGTCCTTAGGTTAGTTAGGTTTAATTAGTTCTAAGTTCTAGGCGACTGATGACCTCAGAAGTTGAGTCGCATAGTGCTCAGAGCCATTTGAACCATTTGAACAGTTCTCGGGTATCCGACCTGGTAGCGTCGTAATTTCTCCACAGTATTTCGGCAGACCTACACGCTGCCATCTTCAGGTGGTTCCTGACGAATGCTGTGCTGTTCCACTTCCACTTCGCACAAGGCTGAGGGATGGACCCTCTTCAGTGAACGAAGTTCTAGCGCTTTATGCGCTTCTCCTTCTTAAATGGTGCGGTGGTAATAAGGGGTTAGATGGTGGGTGTTTTTGGTCTTGGCTTTTGTGCTGGTTTTTTTTTTCCAAAAGTAGAAAGGATAGTTAGAGTGATAGTGGAAGAAGTGGGAAAACGAATGGCCCAATTGACTGGCCGTGGATTACGACTAAGTTACAGATTAAAGGAGAGGAGGAGGAATAGTGAGAGATAGTGAAAGCGAAAGGCCATTGTCCTGGCCTCTTCTTCTTCTTCCTAGCGGTGTCTTGATGGTGGTGGTAGTTGGTCTTAATGTGGCGGGTTGGGGGGTCGGGGAAACAGAAAGAAGTCAGAGAGTGACAGATGGAGAAGGGAAACAGGAAGGGCCTGTCATGATTAGGCCAGCATTTGAGATAGTGTGGGTGTGGGGGGGGGGGGGGGGTGGCGTGTTGGGGAGTGAATGACTTGACATGTTGGGGGGAGTGTTCTATGGTGTGAGGGAGAATGATTGTCATGAGGTGAGATGGCTATTGCATGTGAAGTCATGGGGGGCGAAATAAAAGGTCAGGCCATCGAGTGGTGGCTAGTCGGTGAACACGGGTACCCAGGGATAGGATTAGGGGATTAGGGAAGTGACGGGTTTGTTGGTAAAAGGAGTTGGCTGCGGAGAGGATGCGGGTGCGAAGGAGCGGCACTTCGGCCAGGTTATGGAGCTCTTGAGTTGGGAAGTCGAAGGGGAGGCGGAGGGCACGCCGGAGAGCCCGGTTCTGGACGGTTTGAAGTCGACGGAGGTGGGTGGGGGCAGCATTGCCCCACACCACCACCGCGTATTCAAGGATGGGGCGAACAAGGGAGGTGTACAGTCTAACAGCAATGTGTGTGGGGAGTGAGGAGGTTGGGTTGATGAGAGGGTAGAGCAGGCATAGCCTCCCTATTGCCTTTCGACGCACGTCATCGATGTGGGGGCGCCAGGTGAGGCGTTGGTCCCTCTCGGCGCCCTATATATACTAGCCGTTACCCCTCCACCGTTCCTCTCCTGGTGTCTATGGAGCGGCCGGCGCGGCGGCTACTGAAGGTGGTGGGGGAAGCGGCGCCTGGGTCTGAACTGGGGTCTACAGTCTCCCTGCTGCCGCCGTCTGGGGCGGTCCTCGATCTCTGGGACCGCATCTTTCTCTCCAGGCTGAGTGCAGGTTTCAAAGCCTGACTAAGTTGAATTAATACTAATTACTAAAGAGGCCACCGAAATCCGCTACAGGACGATCTAATTAATAAAGACAGCGGCCTTCAACTTAGTCAGGCTTGGAAACCTGCACTCAGCCAGGAGAGAAAGATGCAGTCCCAGAGATCGAGGACCGCCCCCGACGGCGGCAGCAGGGAAACTGCAGATCCCAGTTCAGACCCAGGCTCCGCTTCCCCCACCACCTCCAGTAGCCGCCGCGCCGGCCGCACCGAAGACTCTAGGAGAGAAACGGTGGAGGGGGTAACGGCTAGTACATATAGGGGGCCGACAGCAAAAAAAAAAAAAAAAAAAAAGTATTTTATTAGCATCATCATCCCTCTGTTCTTTGTTTTAAGTTCCACGATTTCTTTTCGCCATGTTACTCTTTAAGTCTCCGATTTTATCGCCTGTTTTTATTATTTATTCTCTTCATCTTTCTCACAAAGTCTGTAGGCAGAAGAGCGGCATACTAAGCTGCTGCCAGCCCGCCCCCTTCGGGGGGGAATTGAAATTCAATAAAGAAAAAAAAAAAGAACAGCACAGCATTCGTCAGGAATCACCTGAAGATGGCAGCGTGTACGTCTGCTCACATATTGTGGAGAAACTACGACGCTACCCGGTCGGATACCCGAGAACTGTTCACATTAGACAAAATCGACCTTATTGAAACAGTAAACAGGCAAAATCCATCAGTTCACTTATTCAGCATAATCACACTGACATAGACAATGACTAGCAGAAGGTCGAAGTACTAAATTCCTTAGCAGTATGCTTCCGTGTGTTAGGCTCTGTTGTTGTTTCCATTTTATGCACAATTAGTTGCAGAGCCCGGCGTTGTCCAGGGCGTTTAATACCTGCCACGCAAATTAATGGTCACTGCGGCCTGTTGACGCTCAAACGGAATGCACGCCCCCCGGGAAACGGCAGTCACCTTAAATCGAAGGGCATATTTCAATCACTGGGTGAAAACAGAACGCGACGAATGAATACGTCTTCACTTGTATGAAAAGACTGTTAGTTGCGCCATCTATTGTTACATTTTGCAGTAAGCATCTCACTGTGTTTTTGGTGAATTCGGCTTCTATTGTTTCACTTCAGTATTCGTTGTTTCAAGTAGAACTGTGTTTGAGCACAATTCGAACTGTTCGAAGACTTAACGTCACAGTTCGAGAAATCTCGATCTTTTGATCGGTCGCGATCTAGTGACTATGTCTACGATCTGCCATAGCGTTTTTGTGGCACAGTGGATTTTAACAGTAAAAATAACTGTGAAAAACTAACTAAAATATCTTCTAGGGTATACGTCATATGTAACGACGGCAACCAATCAATAAATAAGAGATTGCTACCATGTTTCTGTCGTATTCCTGAGCTTTCGCTTGTCTGACATTTGATGGTACTTCATCCTAGACTGGTTCTGCCGGTATAATTTATTCTCGCGATAGGAATAACAGTTTACCACGATACATTTCGTTTGTTAGGCATTTAATGTTTAATTAATTTTCATCCCTGCATTACCAAGTTGATGATTTTTAATGCCTCCGAATGTGTTCTATCAAGCGATCCCTTCTTTTGATCACGTTGTGCCACAAATTTCAGGGATGCCACAGATTAAACTACTAGTCGGCAAGTGTCAAGTTTGTGGAATGTGTAGGATATCCGAAGGCGTTCTGGGCGTAAGACAAGAAGCAGCAATCTTATAAACTTATACAGAAAACGTGGAGTGGTTGTCGGTGCATGTGAAAAACGAGAGTGGGAGTATATTGTTTCGTTTCAGAGACATTCACCGTGGTAATTTTATGGATAACATCATTCTGATGCTGGTATCCTGCAGCTGGTACTAATAATAACTGATTAATGGATTCACTTACCCATCATCGAGTAATCCGTGAAAACAAAACAATAACAAATTGTACGCTGCTCTGCAAAACTAATGGGCGAGACAGATATAGGAACTTGCCAGTCCGGGGGAAAGATGTCAGAGGTATCCCAGTCGTGCCGAGAAAATTGGACGTCACATGGTGTGAGGTCAACGTAATTAGAGCGCTGAATGTGGCAGGACGCACAAGACGAGGCAGTTGAAGAAACAGGAAAAGATAGTATGTGTATATATCAGCGAATAGTTACGGTTAACTGTGGTGGTGCTCTTCATTAAAACATGGCTCGGGGACAATATTTGGACGACTTCACCCTAGGACGAATCATCTGAAATCTGGAACAAGGACAAATTGTGATAAGGAGTTTGATGTTGCTCAAAGAATTGTTTCACACGAATAGGGAACGTTCCGAAACACAGCCGATGCTGCCCAAAGAAGTGGTCGACCACTGTTAACAGGTGACCGCAACATTGTGCTACAGGCAAGAAAGAACGCACATCCATGCTCCACTGTAGTACTGCGACTGCTTGCGGATGGTCTCTTTGCCCGAATATCAAAAGGTTGTGGTCCGTTGGCACTCGCACATCGGCAGCACCGTTCATAATGGTGCCAAGAGCAAAGGGAATGAACCAACTGGAGATAGGATGAAGTGCCCTTTTCTGGTGAAAGCAGGTGAGAGGTGGGAACACGTAATGCATCCAGAAATATTGTTTATCAGGACCGTTTCGGTATGAGAGACATATTGTTGGATGGGCATACTGACCTCCAAATCTCTGACCATTTTAGACTGACTGGTTAACGTCATTTTGACACTGTATTCCTTCCCCCATATGCGTGGTTTCAGGGGCGCGTTCGGTCCTGTCTTCATTTTGAGGTTTCCGTAAACGGAACCATTATAAGATAACTTTGTTGTCCATGTGTCTGTCTGTCGGTCTGTCCGACTGTTAAAAAACCTTTTTCTCAGCAACAGGTAGATGTATCAAGCTGAAATTTATGTAATTTAATAAGGTCTACTGTCGCTTGGAGGTATAAAGAACTCAAGCATCTAAGTCCATGCAATCAAAAGATACGGTCATTTAGGTCACGTATTTTTCTACTTGCAAACTTGCTCACGAAAACCTCTGGGGTACTTCCTGCCGGTCTAGAATCGTGACATTTGGCGAGGTCTTACGCTAAAAATAAAGGTAAAATTCTAAATTGTTAATTTCTAATTATAAAACACGAAAAAATATTTTTGGCATTTACTATCTGACTGACGGTTCCTCCGTCCGTTAAGACCCAATTCCTCAGAAACATGTAGACGTATCATATTGAAATTAATGTCATATACTAAGGTTATGGCCCTTGGGCGGTGTAAGAAAGTTAAGCCGTCTAAGTCAACGCAGTTTAAAAAAAAAGGTCATTTATGTCACATATTTTACTACTCAAAAGTCACTCATTAAAACCTGTATGGTACTTCCCATTGACGTAGAACCATGAAATTTGGCAAGAAGAATATAATATAAGAAAGGAAAAAAATTAAAATATTGCTAGCAATTACATCACACGGTAGAAAAATTTATTTTGTCATTTGTATCCAACTTCAAGTTTAACACTAAAATGTTCTAGACAGACTTACAATCCCTAAGACCGATATGATGCGAGTATTGGTGTCGATAACAGACAAAAATCGTCGAGATCCTCGCTTCCCGGGACAGAAGAACTGTCTACACACACAGTCAAGTTTTTACGTAATCCTCACTGTGCGGGTTCTGCTCGTACCTGCCCAGTTTATATCGATGACAACGGGCTACCTCATCGATCAGCGCAGGTCAACGACTTGTTGGAACGAGAGGACATTCGGCGAATGGACTGGCCTGTCCGTTCCTCGGTTTTAAATGCCACGTTTGGGGCGCGGTGTGGTGATGTATTTCAACACGTCCACATGCACTAACGGCCGTACAGCAGTTCTCAACTGTGCTAGAGAGGAATGGAACGCCATACCGTAAGAACGTACCAACTTCATAGCCAGCATTAAAACACAGGCAGAGCATGCACTGCCGTCCGTGGTGATCACACACATAACTAAGAACTAAGTCCCGACACTTGCTTATTACTGGACATTAAAATTGCTACACCACGAAGATCACGTGATACAGACAAGAAATTTAACCGACAGGAAGAAGATGCTGTGATATGAAAATGATTAGCTTTTCAGAGCATTGACACAAGGTTGGCGCCGGTGGTGACACCTACAACGTGCTGACATGAGGAACGTTTCCAACCTATTTCTCATACACAAACAGCAGTTGACCAGCGTTGCCTGGTGAAACGTTCTCGTGATGCCTCGTGTAAGGAGGAGAAATGCGTACCATCACGTTTCCGACTTTGATAAAGGTCGGATGCTAGCCAATCGCGATTGCGGTTTATCGTATCGCGACATTGCTGCTCGCGTTGGTCGAGATCCAATGACTGTTAGCAGAATATGGAATCGGTTGGTTCAGGAGGGTAATACGGAACGCCGTGCTGGATCCCAACAGCCTCGTATCCATAGCAGTCGAGATGACAGGCATCTTATCCGCATGGCTGTAACGGATCGTGCAGCCACGTCTCGATCCCTGAGTCAACAGATGGGGACGTTTGCAAGACAACCATCTGCATGAACAATTCGACGACGTTTGCAGCAGCATGGACTATCAGCTCGCAGACCATGGCTGCGGTTACCCTTAATGCTGCGTCACAGACAGGAGCTCCAGCGATGGTATCTCAAGGACGAACCTGAGTGCACGAATGGCAAAACGTCATTTTTTCGGATGGATTCAGTATCTGTTTATAGCATTATGATGGTCGCATCCGTGTTTGGCGAGATCGCGGTGAACGCACATTGGAAGGGTGTATTCGTCATCGCCATACTGGCGTATCACCCGGCGTGATGGTGTGGGGTGCCGTTGGTTACACGTCTCGGTCACCTCTTGTCCGCATTGACGGCACATTGAATAGTGGACGTTACATTTCAGATGTGTTACGACCCGTGGCTCTAGCCTTCATTCGATCCCTGCGATACCCTACATTTCAGCAGGATAATGCACGACCGCATGTTGCAGGTCCTGTACGGGCCTTTCTGGATACAGAAAATGTTCGACTGCTGCCCTGGACAGCACATTCTCCAATTCTCTCACCAATTGAAAACGTCTGGTCAATGGTGGGCGAGCAACTGGCTCGTCACAGTACGCCAGTCACTACTCTTGATGAACTGTGGTATCGTGTTGAAGCTGCACTGGCAGCTGAGCCTGTACACGCCATCGAAGCTCTGTTTGACTCAATGACCTGGCGTATGAATGCCGTTATTACGGCCAGAGGTGGTTGTTCTGGGTACTGATTTCTCACGATCTATGCACCCAAACTGCGTGAAAATGTAATCACATGTCAGTCCTAGTATAATATATTTGTCCAATGAATACCCTTTTATCCCCACGCATTTCTTCTTGGTGTAGCAATTTTAATGGCCAGTAGTGTAAAATCCAGAGGACCATCATGAAAAGTGATGTGCGTTGCAATTTTTGTCTCCGTATGAGAATGTTATTATTTTACGTCTCATTGCGTATTTCTTACAATAACCTTCAGTAATATAGTGTAGCAGTTTTTTCAATGTGTGGTCCAAGTTTCACGAAGCTACGAGATGTGTGAGAAAAGTAATGAGAGTGATTTTATCTACAAGAGTCATTGTGATTTTTAAACAACAATATTGTCCCCTTGAAAATAACACTGGTGGAGTGGTTGTTCCCAGTACTGGTAGCAGCGCTGAAAGGCTCTAAATGGTAGAGACTTCAACATGTCTGTAATATTGTGTTGAATGTTCTCCAGATTCCCAAACCACCTTCCGATAGAAATAGTTTCCAATTTCGGAAAAAGAAAAAAATCATAAGGTTGCATGCACATCTGGTGAACCAGGGTTCTGTGGAACAACAGAAACGCCACTGAGGCAAAAATTCAGTGATGGACTAACATGGGGCGTTGCCACGATGCACCACCCACTTGTCTGCAATTTATGGTCTTCCTTTACTCGCCCTTTTATGAGCGTTTCAAGTGCGTTTAGGTAAAACACTTGGTTGACAGTTTGTCCTCGAGGAACACTCTCACATGAGAACGCCCACGTTCGACGTTTTCGTCGGATTTTGAAGTTCTCGCTGAGCAAGTTTCATGTTCAACGCTATCTCCGCCTTCCAAAAATGATTTTTGCCAGCAAATATTTTTTTTTCCTACTTAACTCTGGTTAAGGTATATTCCCCGTAAGTATGATTCAACTTTTCAAAGGCCGCCCTCGCGGAGTTCCGAAGTTTAACACAAAATATGATGACATAACGGTGCTCTGAATTCCCTTGTTCCATTTTGTAACGCACAACAAAAACGCCGTTTCGCTGATTACTCTCTCAAAAATCGCGTGATGAATCAACGGAGCTGAAACTCGGCTACGCAAGAATAACAACACAGCATTGCCAGGTAGTTCGCGGTGTTGTCAGTGCCACACACCTCGTACTTCACTTGGTAGTGACGCGTCATGTTAAAGTTACTTTCGTCCTTAACGGTGTACTTGAAATGGATTTCGTGCCGTATTAGTGCGCAGCGCCGCGGCAGGAGGGGCGGCAGGTACGCTACGCCCACTGCTCGACAGCTGCTCTCGGGCGAGCGACTCCTTGCCAGAGTCGTGAGCGGCGTCTGATAGACAGAACCGCGTATCGGTGAAGTGCGCCGAGAGCGACCGACACTCTTCCTAATTATGTTAATGAGGCGCGGCGTCGGGCGGCGGCGACGGCTGTATCATTAGCGGCCCGCTAATGAGGTGGATTATCTCGCACACAAAGCCGCGAGCCGGCGGGCTCTCCGCGCCTGCCTGGTGCCGCCTACCCGCGTATGCCCGGCCCGTTCCCCAACTGTATGCGCCACAGACGGAAATCACGGCCCGCTACCTGACTAATGAGTGTCACTGACCGCGGCGACTAACAGCATCAGACACCGATTCAAAAAACACCTGCCAGGCTTACGTAACGGCTGATGGCACACTGTTCCAAGAGGATTTCGTGGCGCAGCGTTCAGAGATCTGCGCTCCGCACTCTCGTATCGGCATAGGATTGCTGAAATCGGGGAGCAAACCAATTGCGATTACGTTCGTAAGGCTATCTGTAACCCTTGGGAATGTGCATTTATTGTGATTGCATGGACTAGAGAGAAAACTTCTTATACAGGGCGATTCAAAAGTACCGTTGCCCACTTCGTGGCTGCAATTCATGCATCAAAACAAGCATTAAATGTTTAAGTTTGCTGTCTGACATTGCTTTATATACGGTTTATGCAGTATAATACACATCATAACTGCAAAACAAATAACACAAAATTAATTCATTTCACCAAACAACGGCACGAAGGGACTCAAAATTGGACTACTACGTACAGTACATTTACCCCAGAACACATTCAAAATTATGTCCATGTAGACGAAGACAGTGACTTGCTCGCCGGCCGGGGTGGCCGAGCGGTTCTAGGTGCTATAGTCTGGAACCGCGCGACCCCTACTGTCGCAGGTTCGAACCCTGTCTCGGGCATGGATGTGTGTGCTGTCCTTAGATTAGTTAGGTTTAAGTAGTTCTAAGTTCTAGGGGACTGATGACCTCAGATGTTAAATCCCATAGTGCTCAGAGCCATTTGAACCATTTTGAGTGACTTGCTCAACTTCTTACAGCTTTCGGAATGTTAGAGGCTCCGTTCATCCCATTCCGCATAGTTTCAAAGACATTTTCAGTTCGCTGTTATAGTTCTGCTACACTGTCTCAATTGCAACACCATACACGAGCTCCTTAAAATGAGCTCAAATGTGCAAATCCACGCGATTAAGATACGGAGATCTGGTGGGCCAAGCAACTGGTCCTGCACGACCTGTCCATTCATCGGGATAAGCAACATTGAGACAATCCCTTCATTCCCGACTGAAATGTTCAGGGGCACCGTCGTCCATAGACCATAACTCGGCTCATGTAGCGAATAGCACATCATGAAGCAGTCCACCCAATTCATGTTCCAACTCTCTCGATACACTCTTCCCGTCAGGTGCTGTAGAATAAGTGATTGTCCGCTATACCCCACCAAGTGTTCACTGCAGAACCATGTTTTTATCACTGTACTGCAGCTAAGAGAGGACTCTCATACGCTCACACGTGCACCATGTTATGAGCATTTACGATAACTACACGGATGAAGAGCTTGTCATTCCTAAGCATTACCCGACGACCGAACAGTGGATCGGCAGCATGGTGCTCGAATTACCAGTGACAGAAATCCTAGCGTCTAGGGCAGTCTGCAGGTGTCAGCTACCGTACCTCCTGCATGTGAAACGGGTGGAGATTTGGTCTTGGAAGCAGGCGGCATACAGTTGAATGAGCATCCCCTTACAGAGGTACTTATACGACGGGTATTTGTGGTCGGATCTTCATCTAATATATCCAGGATGATCGCAACACCCACTCCCTCCATTTGAGGCCAAACTACGAGGGTGGTTTGAAAAGTTCTCGGAACGGAATAGGAAAAAAGTACTTACATCACTGAAACCTTTTTTTAATTTCCAATGTAGTTCCCTTGCAGAGTAATGCACTTGGTCCAACGATGTTCCAGTGCCTTGAACCCATCTGGAAAAGGAGTTTCCTCCGGGCCTGCAAAACAGTTGCCAACTACGGCTATCAATTCTTCGTTTGAAGTGAATCTTAGACCACCAGAAAGATTTTCAGTTTTGCGAAGAGATGGACGTCTGACGGAGCCACACCACGTCAGTAAGGCGGGTGTAGAAACAATTGATACTTTAGTTCGTGTAATTTTGCCATGGCGACGGCACATGTGAGGGGGCGCGCGTCAAGAGTCGCGGCACCCATCTCGCAGATAACTTTTTCATTTCTAATTCTTCAGTTGAAATGCGACATATGGCAAGTGAGAGCAATTTCATGTACTTTCAACCGGCGATCTTCCATCACCATTTTGTGAACTTTTGAAATGATTTCTGGAGTAGTGACACATCTTAGATGACCACTGCGCGGATCATCATCTAAGCTCTCCCGATTAAATTTAAATTCATTTGTCCACTTGGCAACAGTTCAATATGAAAAAGCAGAGCCCCCCCCCCCCCCCCCCCCAAGTGTATTCTGGAAATCGGCATGAATGGCTCTGAGCACTATGGGACTTAACATGTGGGTCATCAGTCCCCTAGAACTTAGAACTAGTTGAACCTAACTAACCTAAGGACATCACACACGTCCATGCGCGAGGCAGGATTCGAACCTGCGACCGTAGCGGTCACGCGGTTCCAGACTGAAGCGCCGGCCGGCTCATACCTTTCTCTACGAAGTAATTAATCACTGCTAGAATCTCGATTTTTTCCATCTTCGCAAAGCATTACGCGGAAACAACAACAATAGATCCACGTCACAGCCGCTGCTCTCTTCCAAGAGAACTGACGTGGCACGTGTTTACAGGCAGCTGTTCAATGAATATCACGTGACCAACTCGTTGCGAAAATGCTGACCTCTCGTGGTGATTCCGAGAACTTTTCACACCAGCCTCGTAGCTTATTGTTAGGTGCACCAAGAACGGCATATTCGAGTAAACGTCTGGCTACAGCTTTAAAAGCCTGATGGTTTGGTACTATTCTGTTAACAAACATTTTCTTATACCGTTATGTTCCTGCTCGAATATTGGCTTTTTCTGCGCCATAAAGGAGGTTCCCACCCGCTTATTCACTGTTTGAGTACGCCATCATAGCATACACAACGACTGCAGTCAATGAAACGTCGATAGACTGAATGTACGTTGTACGTCTGGCGCCAACGTACTGCAAGAGCGCCATAAGACACAGCGGATCACACTGAAGTAAAATGAAAAAAAAAAAGAAGGCATTTCATGGCAGAATCAACAGAGTACTGCAGAGGGGTGAACAAAGCAACATCAGTTGAAACGCAGGCGAACACGACACGGCGAAAAGCCTGTACCGGCCCACAAATGACATAAAGCATCATAAGTCGGGAATAAAACAGCTTCACGGAAAACTTAATTTAACATTTAACTCTCACTTTCATACTTACACTACACTCACGAAGCGTATACAGTAACTTGTTAGTCAACCTGTGTAACTGATTCGGTGATTTCGGAAATGCGTACTGCCCCGGCTATAATACTGACAGGATGTGTGAAAAACTTATTTTCTCTTTAACGATAGTGGCAGAAGTGGCCGAAATTAGAACAGCAAGAAGCTTAACATCAAAATTGCTGATCATGCAGAAGACGAAGTTAAGGAGTCCTGTTACCTTTGAATCAAAATAAACCATGACGAAGCATGAAGGACATACAAGGCAGACTAGTACAGACAACCGGGGCAATCCACGTCAAAAGAAGTCTACTAGCATTAAACATAGGCCTTAATTTAAGGAAGAAATTTCTGAGAATGTTAGTTTCGAGCTCAGCATTGTATGGTAGTGAATAATAATAGACAGTACAAAAACCAGAACAAAAGCATTTGAGTTGCGTAGGTTGAACAGCAGGGGTGACAGAGTACATCCCTGTCTTACTTATTTTTTAATCCGAGCACTTAGTTCTCGATCTTCGAGCTTTATTTTTCCCTCTTGGTTCTTGTGCATATTTTATGTTATCTGCCTTCCCACATAGCTTACCCCTATTTTCTCAGGATTTCGAACGTGTCGCTCCATTTGACAATGACGAACACTTTTTCCTCGTCGACAGATGCTATGAAAAGTCTTGATTTTTCTTCATTCTGTTTTCCATTACCAACCGCAACCTCAGAACGGCCTTTCTGGTGCCTTTAGTAATGCTGAAGCGAAACTACAGTGGACCGAGAGAAGTAGCGCAGTGGTTAGCACACTGGACTCACATTCGGGAGGACGACGGTTCAAACCCGCGTCCGACCATCCCAATTTAGGTTTTCCGTAGTTTCCCTAAATCGTTTCAGGCATATGCCGGGATGCTTCCTTTTAAAGGACACGGCTGACTTCCTTTCCCATCATTTCGGAATCCTATGGGATCGATGACCTCACTGTTTGGTCCCTCCCCCCCTCCCCCCCCCCCCCGGCGCTCGCCTACCCCCTCCCACTCTCCACGAATCAACCAACCAGGCTGCTGATAGTGCGATAATACTAACCATTGTCGGCTCTTCCAATCCTAGGAATTATGTGAATGAAATCAGATATTAGACAATTTCTGCCAGCATCTTCTTCGCTGACCCAACGCTTCTGTACCACTGCTGGGAGATATTCAATGCTTACCTCTCTGACAACCTAAGACTTGTTCCAGCTGTTATGGTGAAACGTTGAAGGAGAAGGAGAAAAATGGTGAGGATTGGGATGAGGATGAGGATGAGGCTGAAGATGGAAGATGATGATAATGACAATGGGAAGGAGAAGGGTTAGGTTAAAAGGAGAGGGAGAAGGAGACGTGAAGGAGGGAAATGCAATGCAGACTACAACCAAGAAGCCTTGAAAATCCGTAAATCTGTTAGACAATTGTCAGTACTCTTCCTGAAACCTGTTTCAGACGTTTCCTTCCCATAGTTGTCTGTCTTCGTTACTCCTCCTTATCTGATACTATCATCAATAATGTAACATAACATAACAGTAGTACTTTGTATCTTTGGGAAAACTGTTTACGGGTGTTTCAGTTAGGGCGATAACTGCCAGTTTAATGTGAAACAAGTCACCCCAATTATCGGAAAGAAGGACTCGCGAAACAACGCAGTTCCTCAGTGGGAATAGCACGAAATTGAAGACGGAGAGTTTCTCTCAAGGATCCTTAAATGAGAGCAGTTGGGCATAAAATAACGCTACACAGCGTTTACTTTTTACGCGCGGTGCAAAGAGCTTGTAAAATATTTAACTCCCACTTAGGCCGAGAATTGCCCGCAGCGTTAAAGAAAGTGGCGGAGTCGTAAGGACCGGTGCGGCAGTATACTGGCCCCTGAACACGCGGGACAGGCCGTTAAATTAATCCCATTAGGTGGGAGGCGGCCTCTATAAAAGGGCGGTCCGGCTCATAACGCGTGGGTAATCGCGCCGCTGTCAATTACCCGGCGCCGGTATCGACCTATCAGCCGGCCACCGCGCGCCGCGGACGCCGTCGACCCCGCCTAAGTACTGACATTGCAGCGGTCGCCTTCCCGCAGCTGCAACAGCGTCGGCAATTCTGCTCAGCGGAGGGAATGCCCTACATACCTACACCAGAGGTGTACGCATCTTACATTTAACCTCGCCATGCTTGCCTGTAGGCCAGGCAGGGAAGCTGCGGCGCGTTAGCGGCGGAACGGGCAGGCTGCTTTAGTCCCATCTAGGGCAAGCTGTGCCAAAATGAATCAGGCTAAATGAATCTTGAAACTTGGCAGATTAAAACTGTGTGGGTCCGCAGGAGAGCTTCTGTGAATTTTGGAAGGTAGGGGACGAGGTATTTACAGAAGTAAAGCTGTGAGGACGGGGCGTGAGTTGCGCTTGGCTAGCTCAGATGGTAGAGCACTTGCCCGCGTAGGCAAAGGTCCCGAGTTAGAGTCTCGGTCCTGCACACAGTTTTAATCGGCCAGGAAGTTGCATATTAGCGCACACTCCACTGCAGAGCGAAAATCTTACCCTGGAAACATCCCCCAGGCCGTGGCTAAGCCATGTCTCCGCAATATCCTTTCTTTCAGGAATGCTAGTTCTCTAGGTTCGCAGGAGAGCTTCTGTGAAGTTTGGAAGGTAGGAGACGAGATACTGGCAGAAGCTGTGAGGACGGGGCGTGAGTCGTGCTTGGGTAGCCAGATGAGCCGGCAGGGTAGTTCAGTGTGTTCGGTCAGAGAGCTGGTTGGCCTCTGTAATTAAAAAAAAAAAAAAAAAAAAAAAACTCAGTGGAAGGATCAACAAACGAACTTGACCGGATGTCATGTAACGATAGCAACGACCAAACACGACGATCAAAGACGAAAAAAAAAGAAAAATGGTAGAGCACTTGTCCGCGGAAGGTAAAGGTACCGAGTTCGAGTCTCGGTCTGACACACAGTTTTAATCTGCCAGGATGTTTCATATTAGCGCACACTCCGCTGCAGAGTGGAAATGTCATTCCTAAATGAATCTTGCTTGCCTGCCTGTCTTCTCGCTGCTATACGCTAGGAAGCATTTTATTCTGTGCGCTTTCACTGTAGCGTTATGAGTAGTGTTCGAAAGTTGAGGAAAACACATTTTTTTTACCCACTCTCACAAGTCGAGACTCAACGAAATAAATATTCTTTTTGAGTCATTTAACGCTAGAAAATGATGGGTTTTATTTGCTCTTATTTTCCTTTTCTGCGTATTTCAGGCTTATTCATTTATTTCGATATGAACGGTTTTCTCTTCAACTTCATCCTCTCTCGACTAGTCCTGTCTATTCCCAATTCGTACCATCTTCAGGTCACCTTAAGCTAATACACGTTTTCTGTATTAATCATAACCATCTTTGAAACTCGAGATCTTTTCCACCCAAAAACCTGAAGATGTTTCTCATACCGTAACGCAAGCTAAAATAAGATTTCGGAAGTCTAGTTTCTGTAGCCTTACGGTGTTCCAGCCAAGCACGACCCCAGTTATATCAATTTAATAACTTTATTCAGAATGCGTATTGCGTGTTTGCTAAATTTATTCACAGGGCAAAAATAGTTCATTCTAAATTTCTCAAATGCATTTTAGCAAACACGAAGTTAGTTTTTCAGACTATGTTAATCGAAAAAGTAAATGTCTGAAATAAGATGCTTTTCTTTCATACTGAACTTACTTCGCACTACATTGCGTACCACCAGAAAGTGCTTTTAGTACCCACTGAACTATAATTTTTTTCCTGTTTTAGTCAATGTTTGCCCTAAATTTATAAAGCCACTGCTAAATGTCCTCAAGTTCTTTGCACACATTTCCACACAAATGTCAGCCAGAAGCCTCTGCCCTCTTTCAAAATATTTATGGAATTAGGAATCTGCTAGTCAGATTTACAAATGTGTAATAATGTATTCGAGGTTCCCAGATGAATGCTAAGTAACATTTTCCGCAATTTGCTTTGCTAGAAACCTACCGATTTATTGGAAGATCCTCACAAACACACAACTTATTCCATGCTGATTGGTGATTGGTATTTATGGCTCAAATGGCTCTGAGCACTATGCGACTTAACTTCTAAGGTCATCAGTCGCCTAGAACTTAGAACTAATTAAACCTAACTAACCTAAGGACATCACACACATCCATGCCCGAGGCAGGATTCGAACCTGCGACCGTAGCGGTCGCTCGGTTCCAGACTGTAGCGCCTAGAACCGCACGGCCACTCCAGCCGGCTGGTATTTATGCCCCGACCATTAATTTTTACTGAATCTCCTATAAGTTTCATTTGTTCATTTTACTATTCCCAACATTACGATGAATGAGATGCACCTGGCTAGTTACGTTGTACTGAAGGCGCAACCCGTTGTCAGATGTATCAGGCTGAATGTGTCACGTGAAGCTTGCTAGGCTAGCGGAAACCCACTGTACTTAATTACAAAAATGGTTCAAATGGCTCCGAGCACTATAGGACTTAACATCAGTGGTCATCATTCCTCTAGAACTTAGAACTACTTAAACCTAACTAACCTAAGGACAATCACACACATGCATGCCCGAGGCAGGATTCGAACCTGCGACCGTAGCAGTCGCGCGGTTCCGGACTGAGCACCTAGAAACTTAATTACACATGTATTCTTGAGTCACCATTGTTTTACTTTTAGTTGCTTTAATGGTTGCAGCGGAAATAGGGGCATACAGACAGGAAGGAGAATTTTTACACGTCTGCCCTTTACAAGCAGAATCAGCGCCTTCTGAATCGACTGAGTTGTTGAGTCACACCCGTGCACACCTTGCCAACTCATGGGAACAGCTAGATTTCGTCTTTATTCACTGAATGACAACATAATCCGCGTCCTAGCCGGGGTCGCTAACGTGTGCCTATGGGCTGGCGCTCGAGACGGAGGTGGCTGATTCGAATACTGGTACTGGAAGAAACGTTCACCGTCAATATTTGTGAATCATCTACATACATTCTTCGCGGTCAACAGACGGCGCGTGGCGAAGGGTATGTTTCACACTATCCTTTCCTCCTCAGCTCGCAAATGAAGTGTAGGAAAACCGACTACAATTTTAAGCATCCGTGCAAGCCCATATTAGTCTTGCCTTCGCGGTCCTTACGCGAGATGTACTAGGGCGTGATGAAAAGTAATTCTCAATATCGATTTACGTAATGCGCACTACTCGGTCGACTTTACCGCTTGCTGACGCAAGTTGCAACCCTCTGCTGCTCGACGGCTCCGAACTGCAGCGTCTCAATACGTGCCGCTGTGTATCGTAACGATGTCGGTGCGTGAGAGGTAGCGCTCTGTAATAGAGAAAAGTAAAAGCGCGAGTTCGACCACACACGGAGAATCCCCTCCTTCGGCATAATAATGACAACCCAGACACGAGCGCTGCAACATCGGCAAGTATCCAACGTCCTGGGTTCACTACCTTCGACCATCCTCCATACATTCGCGACTTGCGTACATCCGATTTTCATCAGTTTCCAAAACTTAAAAGAATACCATTGAGAACTTCACGTTAATACTGATAAAACCATGCTAGCAGAGGTGAGATTGTGGCTCCGTCAGCAAAGTAATGGTATTGAGAAACTGGTCTGTCGTTGGAGAAATGTGTTCCTCGCCAGCGTGACTGTCAAGAATAAAGATATAGACTGTCAATAAAGTTAGTTTTATTTAAAGAGCTTAAGTGTATTCACACGAAAAAATTCGGAGGCTTTCGTTTTCAAAAAAATGGTTCAAATGGCTCTAAGCACTATGGGACTTTACGTCTGAGGTCATCAGTCCCCTAGACTTAGAACTACTTAAACCTAACTAACCTAAAGACAACACACACATCCAAGCCCGAGGCAGGATTCCAACCTGCGACCGTAGCAGCAGCGTGGTTCCGAACTGGAGTGCCTAGAACTTCTCGGCGACAGCGGTCGGCATTAGTTTTCAGCACTCCTAAGTTAGATGATGGCAGAAGAATATTTCTACAGTTTGTGGCAAATGTGTCTTATCTGAAGTCTCTGAAAAGTATTTCGCGAAAAAAAAAATCTTGGCTCTAGGGATCCCCATTTGGGTTCACTGAACATTTCCGTTATATTCTAGTGTTGATCGAATTTAGCGGTAACTAAGCTAGTGGCAAGTCTTCGAATTGTTTCGATGTCTTCTTTTCATCCGACCTATTATGGTTCACAGATACTCGAGGAGTGTTCAAGAACGCGTCTATCAAGTATTTTGTACGCAGTCTCCTTTTCAGATCAATTGCACTTTCCTAGAAGTCTCACAATACAACGAAGTCTACAGTTCACCTTCTCTACAATCTGCCTTACGCACTTCTTTCACTTAATGTCGCTTTGCAACGATGAGACTAGTCATTTAATCGACGTGACTGCATTAAGCAACACACCACTAACATTATATTCAAGCATTACACGATTTTTTTCCCCACTCTTCTGCATTAATTTGTATATTTTCCACATTTAGAGCCAACTGCCGTTCATCTCATCCCGAATCCTCCTTTCCCGTGCACTAAAGAGTCATCAGCAAACAGTCGTAGGTTGCTGCTTACTCCTCTCGTCACATCGCTTACGTGCATAGGTAACAACAGAGGTGGCTATGCATATCCCTGTGGCATTCCCCACGATACCATTGTCTACGATGGACATTAAAAAAAGTACTGTGTTCTACACTCCTGGAAATTGAAATAAGAACACCGTGAATTCATTGTCCCAGGAAGGGGAAACTTTATTGACACATTCCTGGGGTCAGATACATCACATGATCACACTGACAGAACCACAGGCACATAGACACAGGCAACAGAGCATGCACAATGTCGGCACTAGTACAGTGTATATCCACCTTTCGCAGCAATGCAGGCTGCTATTCTCCCATGGAGACGTTCGTAGAGATGCTGGATGTAGTCCTGTGGAACGGCTTGCCATGCCATTTCCACCTGGCGCCTCAGTTGGACCAGCGTTCGTGCTGGACGTGCAGACTGCGTGAGACGACGCTTCATCCAGTCCCAAACATGCTCAATGGGGGACAGATCCGGAGATCTTGCTGGCCAGGGTAGTTGACTTACACCTTCTAGAGCACGTTGGGTGGCACGGGATACATGCGGACGTGCATTGTCCTGTTGGAACAGCAAGTTCCCTTGCCGGTCTAGGAATGGTAGAACGATGGGTTCGATGACGGTTTGGATGTACCGTGCACTATTCAGTGTCCCCTCGACGATCACCAGTTGTGTACGGCCAGTGTAGGAGATCGCTCCCCACACCATGATGCCGGGTGTTGGCCCTGTGTGACTCGGTCGTATGCAGTCCTGATTGTGGCGCTCACCTGCACGGCGCCAAACACGCATACGACCATCATTGGCACCAAGGCAGAAGCGACTCTCATCGCTGAAGACGACACGTCTCCATTCGTCCCTCCATTCACGCCTGTCGCGACACCACTGGAGGCGGGCTGCACGATGTTGGGGCGTGAGCGGAAGACGGCCTAACGGTGTGCGGGACCGTAGCCCAGCTTCATGGAGACAGTTGCGAATGGTCCTCGCCGATACCCCAGGAGCAACAGTGTCCCTAATTTGCTGGGAAGTGGCGGTGCGGTCCCCTACGGCACTGCGTAGGATCCTACGGTCTTGGCGTGCATCCGTGCGTCGCTGCGGTCCGGTCCCAGGTCGACGGGCACGTGCACCTTCCGCTGCACTGGTTTGATGCAGCACTCCTCACCTGAGAATCCTAATCAAGCAACTTCATGTCTGCATAACTACAGCAACCCATATCCATCTTCCGCTACAGTTCTTACTCCCGCGGCACCGTACTTCACTAATTCCCACTTGAGGTAATTTCTTCTTTCAAATTCTCTTCTCCATACGCCACACTGAGGAATTGAACACAGCACTCAGTGACCTTTAGAAAAAAAGATTTATTTTTCTCCGACCACTGGCGACAACATCGATGTACTGTGGAGACCTCACGCCCCACGTGTTGAGCAATTCGGCGGTACGTCCACCCGGCCTCCCGCATGCCCACTATACGCCCTCGCTCAAAGTCCGTCAACTGCACATACGGTTCACGTCCACGCTGTCGCGGCATGCTACCAGTGTTAAAGACTGCGATGGAGCTCCGGCAAACTGGCTGACACTGACGGCGGCGGTGCACAAATGCTGCGCAGCCAGCGCCATTCGACGGCCAACACCGCGGTTCCTGGTGTGTCCGCTGTGCCGTGCGTGTGATCATTGCTTGTACAGCCCTCTCGCAGTGTCCGGAGCAAGTATGGTGTGTCTGACACACCGGTGTCAATGTGTTCTTTTTTCCATTTCCAGGAGTGTATTATTTAACTAGACATCAGACCGCTCAGATGTCTAAGAATGTATTCCGCATGCTCGGGCCTCCGTTAACAATCTGCAGTGTGGCACTGTATCAAACGCTTTCTGGAAATCTAAGAATATGGAGTCTGCCCTTTGCCCTTCATCCATGGATTGCAGGCAATTGTGTGAGAACAAGACAAGCATGGCGAGGCGAAGAAACATGGTAGCGTGATGCTCCTGATACCCAGACGTTACACCAGCGTGTTGCTATTGTGGTCTTTATTCAGAAGACTGGTTTGATGCAGCACTCCTCACTTGAGTATCCTAATCAAGCCACTTCATGTCTGCATAACTACAGCAACCCATATCCATCTCCCGCTACAGTTCTTACTCCCGCGGCACCGTACTTCACTAATTCCCACTTGAGGTAATTTCTTTTTTCAAATTCTCTTCTCCATACGCCACACTGAGGAATTGAACACAGCACTCAGTGACCTTTAGAAAAAAAGATTTATTTTTCTCCGTGACGACATCTTCCACTCGGATATAGAGTATGGAAATATTATACCACGAAAATGGTTTACTAAGAGTATGCTACTATCATCAAATCATACGGTGGAGATCCATGTCCTCGCGACATTTAATGGCTGAGTTTCTTCATGCTTTCAGCCGTTTGCAGTGCCAACGTAATCAAGCCCTCACTGGGTAATGTGATTAGATCAGGCTATGATTCAGACTCCTCCTACTACAGCTATTGAAAAGACAACCGCCGGTTTACGGCAATCAGACGTCAGTCTTGTCTCGCTACAGATATCTCACCAGCGTGCTTGTCAACATTCGTTCATCCCGCGCACCATTTTGCACTGGCATAGGAATTGTAGGAAACGACTTTGCTACATCAAGTAACCTTTGTAACGCAACCCAACACGGTTTTCAGTATGTATCTAGACGCATATATCGATTCAAACTACGATTCCGTAATTAATGCAATGTTGGAAGAATTTTTGGGAGGTGCCTA
Source organism: Schistocerca cancellata (assembly GCF_023864275.1). Classification (NCBI taxonomy): domain Eukaryota; kingdom Metazoa; phylum Arthropoda; class Insecta; order Orthoptera; family Acrididae; genus Schistocerca; species Schistocerca cancellata. The sequence continues at coordinate 124,320,778 of NC_064631.1, forward strand.
CAAAATGGCTATCAATATTTTCGAGGACGCAGGTCAGCCCTTGGAGAAGGTCCATCTTTTCTTTGAGGTGGGGGGGGGGGGGGGGGGGGATCCCTCCGAAGTAACACATAAGTCTGCCTTCTCTTATCATCATTCCGCACAAATAAGACAGCACACTTTAAACAAAAACCTTTAAGTCTCCTACACATAAAAGACCAACACCATCTTTCATACACGACGTGGAAAGGGCCCTTAGTGCAAGCAGGAAATTAATCTTTTCCAATTAGGCGGCTCAGCCTGTCCCTCTAAACTGCTTACTTTTAATAACATTCAGGTACCCGCCAAAACGACGTCCAAAACGACGTTCTCACTATCCCTTGAAAACGGTTACACAATCGTCTGTGATGTTATCGGAAAGTAAATAACGCATTCTATGCGCTGTTCATGTGCGAATGACCTACAGACGTTTAATACAGGAATCATCTTTGGACTGCCTCCAGCAACCTTCTTTATGTGTAAAATTTTTCTTTTTAAAATTCAGTCCTGATCACACCACGTATGTTACAAGAACATAGGTGACCGGTTTCGGTCATATCACATGACCATCATTAGACCAGTGGCATCCTTCGAAGATGGTGGTAGGTGGAACACTCTTCTCAGCTGCTGTGATGTCAACTGGACCAGTTGACATCACAGCAGCTGACAAGAGTGCTCCACGTACCATCTTCGAAGGATGCCACGGGTCTGATGATGGTCATGTGATATGACTGAAACCGGTCACCTATGTTCTTGTAACATACGTGGTGTGATCTAGACTGAATTTTAAAAAGAAAAATTTTAAAATATGTTTGATCACTGTTCCAAAAATGCTTATTAAAACTGCTTTATGTGTGGATAGCAACTTGCCGGACCTCAATAAATTTTAACGTCAGTGCTAGCTGTGTGAGGGTAAATATTACCAACTTACTTTCGTAAATTATTTTCGAGATATTTTATTTTTTAGTAAATTTAATGGAAGCTGCCTACAACATTTATAGAATCTGTACGTATTAAAATGAAAGCATCGTCGTAGAGGAATTGGGAAGTGGTAAAGCGTGCAGCATCTGCACATGTCATCTTGAAATGTGTCTTTTCTTCTTGGTTATTTATGTCTGTATGCTTACTTTTTTTCTATTTCACTGAAACTGAATTTGATGTGGAATATCGTCAATGTTCGTCATAGTTGTAGGTCTTACACCATTCATTAAAGTACTCAATGAACTAACTAACTTTTCAAACATCACTTGTCGTATTTAACTCTGTAAGATATAGACTGGTACCTAAGATCTAGATCATACGTTCAGAAAAAGTGCGAGTTGAAAGTCACATAAAATGTAGTCAGGAACCGGCGGATCAACTAATATACGTTTCATCTTTATAATGTGTCAGAATATTTGGTACTATTCTCATATGGGTAACATGTCACAAAAGAATTCTATTCGCTGTTCACGAAATTTGACACTCGAGATTGAATCCTGCCAGTCACTCATACAACTCCGTACCGATTCTGGGCAGTTTCTGACGCTGTAACCTCTCCTTTTCATAAGGTCTCTTGTAGATGCTTTCCTTGAAGTCCCTTTGGGCGGAGAACGAGTGAGGGTGGCGGCGAACATCTCATATTTTTTACGGTTAATTCTGGATTTCAGGTTATTTCGTTCGCTCTCGAAGAAAGCGATCTTGATCCGGATATTACCCATTGGTTGTTTGGTTTGGAGGGGACCAAACAGCGAAGCCATCGGTCCCATCGGATAAGGGGAACATGGGAAAGGAAATCGGCCGTACCCTTTCAAAGGAACCGTCCCGGCATTCAGCTGAAGTGATTTAGAGAAATCGGAAACCTAAATCAGGATGGCAGGCCGCGGGTTTGAACTGTCGTCCTCCCGAAGGCGAGTCCAGTGTGCTAGGTTTCGCCAACGCCATGCTGTAAGGAAGGGATAAATAGACATGAGTGTTTAGACTGGCAGAAGTGGGTGGCGAGGACTAAGTGAGCGCTTCGTGGAAAGCAGAAAAGATTAAAAGCACACGTAATCTGAACGACACGGTAGCTGTACTTAACTTGGAATAGCAGGTCCTAGAGAGTCCATTAATCAGAATCGTGTCGTCTTCGATAATCACAATAGAAAGAAATTGCTACAAGCACTGCTGAGACTACGGATGATTCCGTCAGAGGACTTAAGTGGTCTTGCGGCCTGTTCTGATGCCGGCTTATTGGTGGCGCTACGTACGAGTGTAGCAGAAGATCTGTATTCGAATCGTCCGCGGATTGGCATGGCTGTGATATGGGTTACTGCCAACCTCCGGGTGCGTTCTGCCTGATGTCGTATCGATACTGCACGACATCACATAGAGTAGGCCAGGTTTGACTGTGTGCTGAGTCTTTACCTGAACTGAACGTATGTTTGTGTAGCTAGACATTGAAATATTTTTGTACTTTTGGCTATCGTGTAATTTCGTTCCATTTACAATTGTTTAGTTTGCGAGGAAGTAGTTCTGTGAATTTCTTATTTGTATGTTACTTTCACTTCGGTTTATTAGCGTATTTCTGTTAAAACTTCCGGCCTGGAAGACGGTCGTATACGAGGAGCTTTCTGTAAGTAATTTAGTACTTTTTTCTCGGCCTTTTTCGGTTGAAAAATGCGAATTTTTTTAAAGGACATTGTTGATTATTCCCGCTTCAGTCTCTATTGTTTCATAAGGTTCCGATACGTGGCGGTGCTATACGTAGCCTTCAAAATGGTGACTGTAACGGATGTACGTTCTAAGGAGAGAGCTGTCATTGAGTTTCTTTTGGTGGAAAACCAGAGGAGCGCAGTTGTTCAGAGGAGCGTGCACACCGTCTGTGGAGACCTGGCAGTGAACAAAAGCACGTTGAGTCGTTGGGCGAGGCGTCTATCATCAGAGTATCAAGACCGTGCAAACCTGCCCGGTCTCTAGTGTGGCGACCGATCGGGCACAGCTGCGTTCTGACGTATGGACATTCTCATTCGAGGTGACAGAAGGATCACAATGAAGGATACACTGCGCGGGAAGCAGTAGGTGGATTAGAGGGAAATTAATGACGCAGTAAGTGGTTGGCTCCGACGTCGACCGGTAGAGTGATAGCATGCGAGCATACAGGGTCTCCCAGTAAGGTGGCGTAAGGACGTCGCATCGCACGGAGATTATTTTGAAAAAAGGAGTGTTGCCGCGAAAAGAGTGGGAAATAATATTACTTACTGAACGTCCTTCGTATAAAAATATTCCCTAACGTTTCGTCTCCGACTACGGGGAACTTCTTCGAAGATAAATCGACGACGGCTGATGGTCCACGACTTCGTAGAACTGGATAAAGGAGATCACAATTTGCCAAGAATACGGAATGTATATCTGTGGCTGTGTTACGGTTATCAATTAAGAGTAATCAATCGTCGCATCTGAATTTTATTAAACGTAAATCCCTTTCCTTTAAAACAATGCAGATATAAAAAAGATGCCCATATTTGGGAGAAGCCGACCTTAAATTCCGTGCTGGATATTCATTTCATTGTATCCCAGGGTGACAGCTTCACCCTTTCTAAACTGGCCTAGTTACAAGCGTCTGGAAATGTCGCTTGCAACTGGGCCGCCACGTAGAACAAAAAAAGAGCAGACAGCTTTGTGCGACTAACAGCTAAATCCTCTTCGATGCATCCTAACGTTCTAATAGATCACCAGGACGGCAGAAAATTTGCATCGGAACTCAATAAATATGCAAATCTAAATTCCCTGGGGGAAATAATCACTACCGGTAGAGCATACGGTAGGTTTTCCAGCTCAGTGGTTAGCTTCCAGAGGGGGCAATAACCGATGACAACGAGTCTCACATATCCGTTTGAAGGGGATTTGTGTTTCACTGCAGTTCAAATACTTCGCCAGAGGTACGTTAATAACATGTGATGTAGAAATCGATAGTCGAATTACTCTATCCACTGAGGAAGTGTGAGTGAAACACTGGGGATCATAAATAATTTCACTGGTCAAATAACGTTGACTAATTGGAAGATTTATGGCAACCTGTTACTATCCAAAGATTGAAGATATAATAAAAGTATCTCCCTATTCCATTTCCAAATGATATCATTCGGTATGTGCTGTTGTCTTTTTGTGAAATTACTAAAATTAAACGAGAAAAGTAGAATTCTCCTAAATGTGAAAAAGTAAATCATAGCCATCAACCTGGGAACAAATATTATAGTCACATTTTAAAATGTGGCAGTCGGGAAAATCTAGTCAGTACTGTAATAGTCTACGTGTTACATTACTACTCATCTACACACCAATAGACAGGAAGCGAAATCAAAGTAAGAAGTATTACCAAAAACCAGCTAAAAGTTAAAAATTGTTCAAACTGAAGCTATTGGCAGCCAACAGATGTTTCCATTTTAGACAGGGGGAACTGTTAAGACATAAAAGAAGTTTCGTCCATTCGCGTATGTCACGTTTTCACGGTAGAAGAAGACATTCTGCCGTTTAAAGGTGTTCCGGCGTAACGAAAGCGCTGGCACGAAGATGAAGTAATATCCGGCGTTCCCCAAGGAAGCATTATATGCCCTCTGTTGTTCCTGATCTATATTAACGACACAGGAGACATTATGTGTAGCCGTCTTAGATTGTTTGCAGATGATGCTGGCATTTACCGTCTTGTAAAATCATAAGATGATCAAAACGACTTGCAAAATGATATACATAAGATATCTGTATGGCGCGAAAAGTGGCAATTGACCCTGAATGAAGAAAAGTGTGAAGTTATTCACATGAGTACTAAAAGAAATCAGCTGAATTTGGATTACACAATAAGTCACACAAATCTGAGGGCTGTAAATTCAACTAAATACTTAGGGATTACAATTACAAATAACCTAAATTGGAACGATCAAATAGATAATAATGTGGGTAGAGCAAACCAAAGACTGTGATTCATTGGCTGAACACTTAGAAGGTGCAACAGGTCAACCAAAGAGACTGCTTACACCACGCTTGTCCGCCCTATTCCAAGGTATTGCTGTGCGGTGTGGGATCCGCATCAGGTGGGACTGACGGATGACATCGGAACAGTACAAAGAAGGGCAGCTCGTTTTGTATTATCGCGAAATAGGGGAGATAGTGTCACAGACGTGATACGTGAATTGGAGTGGCAATCATTAAAACTTCGTTGCGACCAGTTTTCTCCTGCGATTGCGAAAACATTATTTTGGCACCCACTCACATAGGGATAAATGATCATCACGATAAAATAAGAGAAATCAGGGTTTATTTTTCTTCTTTATTGTGATTTTGATCACCGTACACAAGGCGGGCTGTCAGCAGCAGAGTACGCCGCTCTTCAGCCTTGAGTTTTACAATAAGTAATACATATAGGTCGCACGGAGAATACAGTCAAAACGGCGGGCAAAAAAATGTAGACACTAAAATACAAAAAACATGGAGCCGTTCACGCTGGACGAGAAACATCACTAACACTAGTTGACACGGCGCACATAATATAGATGATGGCGACGGTACACGTGAACAGTGGTAGCGTGACGGCGAACAAACACTAAACACAAACGAAGGCACTCACACGAGACACTGATGGCAATGATCTCCGGCGCGCGAATGTTCACTGTGCGTGTGCGAGTCCGGGACCCTAGAAATCAGGGCTTGCTCAGAAAAATTTAAGTGCTCGTTTTTCCCGCGCGCTGTTCGAGAGTTGAACGGTAGAGAGACAGCATGAAGTTGGTTAATTGAACCCTCTGCCAGGCACTTCATTGTGAATAGCAGAGTAATCACTTAGATGTAGATGCAGATGAAGAACGCAAGAGCAGACGCGGCCATAAGACGACGTTAGCCAATAGTTTGCTGACTAGGACTGCACCGCGACAGGAGCGGCATCTACGCGAAGAGAATACCAGCGCCGCCTCTGCCAGACTCGGCCGGACAATAGAAGACGGACACTAGCAGAGGCACTAAAAGAGAGGCATGGAAGAGCAGTGATATTAACGATAACAGTGACTTATGAGTGACTGTGAATAACTTGCATTGACATTATTAGCGAATGACTTTGATTACTTGCATGTCACCCATCGCTGACGACAACTCGTTGTGAATAGAAAGTTAGGTATTGTCAATCCACTTTATTGCAATAAATACTATTGACGTAATTTGCTTAAACTACTCCCACCCTTAAGTACCTTGGCGTCACCCTTGACCGTCGCCTCTCCTGGACTCCCCACCTCCGGACAATCCAAGCCAAGGTACACTCCCGACTCAGTCTCCTCAAGCTCCTCTCCGGCCGTCCGTGGGGTCTGGACCCCTCCACCATTCTCCACACCTATAAATCCCTCATCCGCCCAATCCTTTGTTATGCCCATCCGGCTTGGATCTCCGCCCCCCCCCTACTTTTTACAAATCCCTCCAAATCCTTGAACGCCGTGCTCTCCGCCTCGCCTATCGCATCCGTCTCCCCTCCCCTACGCGGATCCTGTACGATCTCATCCCCTTCCCCCACCTCCTCCTTTTCCTTGAAAGGATACGGATCCTGTACACCTCCCGTAAACTCGATCCTCCTCACCCGCTCGTCTCCCCAATCCTCTCCCACCCCCGCCCGCTGCAGCGCCTGTATTCCCATGTCCCACCCGGTCTCCATCTCTCCACCCTCCTTACCCTTTCCGAAGGTGGCTTCCGCCAGCTCCCCCTCTCTGATGATGTCCTCCTCCCCTCCATCTACCCGTCCTATCAACTTTGACCACGCCCCACCCCCCACTTCCGGTGTCCTTTCCTTTAGGCACCCTCCCTCCCTTCTCTTCTCTTCCCTTTCCTTTTCCCCCGTCCCCTCCCTCCACCCCTCTTCCACCGGGCTTCCCCTCCCCCTTCCTCCCTCCCCCCTATCTCCCCTGCCCGTGGCATCTCTGCTCTCCCCTCTCGCTCTCCCACTCCCCTTCCTCCTCCTCCTCTCTTGGCAGGTCCCCGGACTCGCACACGCATAGTGAACATTCGCGCGCCGGAGATCATCGCCATCAGTGTCTAGTATGTGTGCTTCGTTTTGTGTTTCGCGTTCTTTCACAGTTACAACTCCACTGTTCGCATGTGCCGTCGCCGTCCTCCGTGTTCTGGGCGCCGTGTCAACAAGTGTTAGTGTTTTAATCGTCCAGCGTGAACGGCTTCATGTTTATTGTTTTTTGTCTCTACTTTTTTTGCCCGCCATTTTCATTGTATTGTCTATGTCGCCTCTTTGTCACATGATTGTACCACTTAAGGCTGAAGAGCGGCGTACTATGCTGCTGACAGCCCGCCCGTATGAGGTGCTAAATTTACAATAAAGAAAAAAAAATTTGCTTAAACTGTAGTATAGCAATCCTAGAGAACAGAATCCTTTAGACACGCTATAAGTGACGCGTGGGCAGGACCTCGCATTGGCGACGAGCTATACGACGACCCCTCGCCTGACGGCCACAGAATTTTTTTCGTAATTTTGCTGGCGCCTTAATTCTCTCTTGTCTTTACCTCGCAGAGGCGCTTACTTGCTTTAGCAGTTTCTTGTCGTTTTTGCTAATCAGTGTTTGCAGGTTGGCGTTGCAAACATTTTCTTTGCTTTTGTCCTTAATTTTCGAGCTTGCCTTGTCTGTTTGTAGCATTTGTCTCTTCCAACACGCCCACCCCGCGTATCCAGCCCCCTGGTCAAGCGCCACAGCCGCAAGCGCTAGATGCCACACAGCTAATGCAGATGTTTCATTTCCAGACCTAGCAGATATCTACACTACTCAACACGGTGCAGCAGCTGCTGGCCAACGCTGGGCGCCCAACAGAACAAGCACCACCTACTACAGCTGCTACGTCAGTTTTCCGACCGAGCGAGGTAGTACAGTGGCTAGCACACTGGACTCGCAATCGGGAAGACGACGATTCCATCCCGCATTCGGCCATCCTGATTTAGGTTTTCCGTGATTTCCCTAAATCGCTCCAGGCAAATGCCGGGATGGTGCCTTTGAAAGGGCACGGCCTACTTCGTTCCCTGTTCTTCCCTAATCCGTTGAGACCGATGACCTCGCTGTCTGGCCTCCTTTCCCAAACAACCCAACGCAACCCCACTTTTCCTTCAGTTTAGTCAACACGAAGGGGAATGACTCAAGTGGTTGTCCAAATTTGAAGCGCAATACCATCGCTCACAACGTACAAAGTACTGTGAAACTTCCCTATCTTTCCCTATCTATTATCAACGGTAGGAAGTGCAATGTTCCGGTTAATTCAGATGTACGCAACTCCGAGTGGAAAAATTATCGAGTCGCTAACTAACTATAATGACCAACATGTGAATGTGGTTGCAGTTAGGTATCAATTCCTTAATTGCAAAAAATGGTCGGAACAAACTTACCGTGAGTGGGTAATTGATTTGCAGGGTATGACAAGGAACGAGGTGCAGGATGGTGCACGAAGTATTTTTTGACCATCCACATTTTACGTAACTGCTTTTAAAAACACACATATTTTATACCCATAATAAAACTCTGTTATTAGCAGTATCGTCCAAATAGCAGTGATATGTGATACAACTCTTAAATATATAGAACTCGCATCTCACAACATCAACTTTACAAATTGCCGAAAGGTGCTTAAGCGGTTTTAGGGCACATAGCTTCATGTGTTTGTGAAATCAGTCATTAGAGTGAAGCACTGGGCAGGAAATATCAGGTGTTCCTAGGTACACTACCCTCCAGGTACAACACTCTCCCCTGGTATATCAAAGATTTTTGAGGAGAACGGCGACTAGCTAGTAACGGCCTCTCTCGATAACTTACCCAACAATTTACTTTATTAAAATAATAGTTCTTATACCTACGATGTTTTAAGTAAACACTTTCTGATCAACAGGATACGGACACACGTATGTAAGTTTTTGTATGTCCATCCTTTTGGCAGTGAGTCTCTGGGACGACGGCCGTTTACTATTGTGACAAAATTAAACATCTACCGCCGTCCTTATGATTTTATTTTATTTTGTTATAACCTGTTTCAACGCTTCAATGCGCCATCTTCAGGCTGTTGTTGATGGGGTACGGATTGATATGATCCCTATATATATATCACATCAGTTTCCAGCCTTACTGGATATGCAGATAATGTGTTACCATCCAGTAATGCCGGCAACTGATGTGATATATATAGGGATCATATCAACCCGTACCGCATCAATAACAACCGGAATATGACGCATTGAAGCGTTGAAACTGGTTGCAACAAAGTAAAATAAAGTCATAAGGACGGTTGTAGGTGTTTTATTTTGTCACCACACGTACTTAATGTGGAAATAGCCACTAAATGTCACGAGAGGCAATCCCCGCCAGTATTAAATGAGGCGTGGAGTACTATCTTTTCTGCAGAGAAATTGTAACAGCAGAACGACTCGCTCAGGAGAGCCCAGTGACTTCGAACCTGGTCTAGTCACTGGATGTTACCTAAGAAACATCTCCGTCAGTGACATTTCAACCCTTCTAAAGCTGACAAAGGTGACTGTTGGGTTTGAGGTGGAAACACGAAGGAATGAACACAGTAAAATCAGTACACACCACATGCATTGATGAATATGAACTATAGAGCACAGCGGGAGGTAGTTGTAAGAAAATTGCATGAAATCAGTGTGGGTTTCTGAGCGCTACCACCAGTCCAGCTACAGTGGCCTGGAAAATCGCTTGAGGTAAATGCTAGGTTGCTCCCTCCGAAAGCGAACGTCCTTTTTCCTTCCCAGACCAGAACTTGTGATCAGCCTCAATGACCTTGTTATCGACTCTAATTTACTTTTTCCTAATTTCGGCTCTTGCCGGCGAAAGGGCTGCCGTTTCTTGACAGGCATTGAGAAACATCATGGAAAGTGTCCCCAGCAGAGTTGAAGCCCCCATAAAGGCGAAGGGTGGCCACGCCCGGTTGAAAAGAACGGTGTACTGTGATCGAGCAGCTCCTCATAAGCCACACATTTCTGTACTCAGTATTAAGTGACGATTCAGGCGGTGTAAAGAGCGATGCCACTGGACATTGCATGAAAGTAAACGAGTAACTGGGAATAATGCATCACTTTATACCCTACGGTAATCCTGTGGAAGAGTTCGAGTAAGGCTGATGTCCAGAAAACGTTATCTGCTGTTATGTGTAGCGCCGTCAGTGAAGCTCAGAGAAGGTGGAGTTACAATATGGCGTTTCCTGAAATGGACACGTCTACCCAGAATTCCGATAAGAAGGCGATGGATCAACTTTGGAGGGAGCTAAACCGCCGACTTCGCTCGTGATCTTAGTGTCCAGTATCAATACCTTCTCTCATTTTCCCTCAGTCGATCCACTTGTAGATTTTCTCTTATTTCCTCAAATCGCTTGACGCAAATGCTAGGTTGCTCCCACTGAAAGGGACGGCCCTTTTCCTTTCCCTTCCTTCTCCAACCACAACTTGTGATCAGCCTCTAATGACCTTGTTAACGACTCCAATTTACTTTATCCTGACTTCGGCTCTTGCGGACGAAAGGGAAGTTTCTTGAAAGGCATTGAGGAACATCATGGAAAGTGTCAAAAAAAATGGTTCAAATGGCTCTCACCATTATGGGACTTATCTTCTGAGGTCATCAGTACCCTAGAACTTAGAACTACTGAAACCTAACTAACCTAAGGACATCGCAGACATCCATGCCCAAGGCAGGATTCGAACCTGCGACTGTAGCGGTCGCACGGTTCCAGACTGTAGCGCCTAGAACCGCTCGGCCACTCCGGACGGCTGGAAAGTGTCCCCAGCAGAGTTGACGCCCCCATAAAGGCGAAGGGTGTGCACGCCCAGTATTATTGTCCACTAAGCGGTGTGCAATCTCTTTAGATCAGGTACTGTATCAATCGTTCCTGTTAAGGGCACGTCCTGCTTCACCCAAGACAACTCATTGCATTACGGTTTATTACACCTACCAGTTATCTGATGAGCACATATATAATAAGTACAGCTATGTCTTTCTGGAAATAATCTTCTTCTAAGATACACAAGCAAATGGCGATCTGGCAAAGAAACAAAAATGAGTGTTTGATTTCTTCCAGTAGCATTTCCCACAGCTGTAATGCAAAACACGGTTTGTTTTTCATGATAAGAGAGAACGGAGAGGATGAAAACCAGCACTAGCATTTAGGCTACCGCTCTCGAATACTACTAAGTGATTCTCAAGGTTTAATGTCTATATTTGACGGACGGATCACTACCGACATGGACCGATGCCTTCAGTCCATGAAACAAACGTGGAGAGTTATGGAATTTGACACAGTTCTGTGGAGATGTGTGCCACTACCACATTTCTTCTAGGCGGCTAATTACTGTTGGCGGTATTCTTTTCTTGACACCAAGGTTCCAACCAACTACTTCAAAGTCGAGGGCCACAGCGCAGGTATACGTCTCCAAACTTGGTTACGGAAGCGCGTGTGCAACTTCGTCGCATCTACTTCAATCTTCCTGCGAATATTTCCACAGAATTAATTTCGGAAAGCATAAAATATACTCTCTGAAGGCGCGATACAAGTATTAAGTACAACAGTATTCCAAACGCAGCACTGCGTATTTAGATTAGAATTAGAGCTTTTATCTGCATCTAGTACAACTGAATTGTTGGTCCTCTATGACAAAAGTCGAAGCAGAACTTAAAACAAGACGAGGCACGAACGAATAATTCATACGCCAATAGATTTTCATATACAGGGTATATCACGATTAAAAGTGAACACTGAGACGGGAGAAAGTATACTACAGTTGAAGCAAAGATGTACCAGAAACATGGAACCTCAAATGATCTGTTTGCGAGGTAATTGCGGACGTGTGCTTATGAACCATCACTGACTTCAGTATGCATACCGTCCTGGTTTAGTACAAACATTTTCGAAATGTAATTTTTTTCTGTTAGACCCCAATCTAAATTGCGATGACTTCACCAGGCCTGTACTTTAACAAGAAACATCGTAAGTTACGTGTTACACAATTGTCCCTACATTCACAACTTTCAAAGGAGGTGATCCACGTGTCGATCTTGCTCTTGCTTGCAATATTCCACTGCGCAGTGCACTTCGAATAATTTCAAACAGCCATGTATCATTTAATGCATCTTGACATTGGTTTCAGATCGAGACTCTTGGCAGGCTAGTCAACTTCAGGGAAGTTACTGTCCACACGCCAATGTCTCAAAGATTCTGCTTCGTGAGGGGGTAAAATTTATTTTTGAGATGGCCCCAGACAGAAAAATACAGTTCTTTAAGATCAGGTGATTCTGGAGGACGGACTACAGACTCCACACGATCTATGCAACTCTGACCTCATTCGCACGTTGGATGTAGTCTTACCTCAGCATCAAAATGTGCTGTGCCCCATCATGCATCTACCACATAATCCACCTGTAGCCTGACTTAAATTTGAGCCAGATACGGACTTAATAGAAAACTTTGTACTTAAAATACGCTTCACCAACAAGAACAACTCTCCATCTGATCAAAATTATTCAAACAGGTGTTGCTGGACATGAATATAGGATCTATTCACCACTCACTTTTTTGACAGCATGGAATCTCCAGAGGACGCTGTCAGTGAGGTGTCTGAAAGTCTGTGGAGGAAAAGCAGTCCATTCATCCTCTGATCCAAAACCAGAGAAAGTTAGTGATGTTGGATGCTGGTGCCTGGAAGGAAGGCGACGTTCAAACCTATTCCAACTGGGTTCCACTGGGCTCAGGTCGCGACTTTTTGCAGGCTAGTTCGTTTCAGGAATGTTATTGCCCACACAGTATTGCCTCACGGATGCTGCTGAATCGGTCTTCGTCTCAGAACTGTTCGTCTACTGTGCGCAATACAGAATGCTATAAAACGTATTCATACCCTTCAGTATTTAACGTTTTCTTAACGCAATGAGGGACCACACCCTAACCATATCGTAACAGCCCTCCTACTGTAAGCAGTGACAGGTGGCGCTCTCCACGCATTCACCAAAGGTTAACCCTGCCCTCGGATTGCGTAAATGTATGCAGTTATTCATCACTACAAATTACTCGATTCCAGCCATCCACACTGATTACAAAAGACGTGTGAATTATGAGAAGCTGATCGACCAAGGTACTCTATTCTCTTCAACCCTCTGCGCACAGTCATTGTAAAAGTTGAACTTCAGGTAGCAGTCTGGAACTCACAGATGATTCCTTCCGCTGATTTCATGTGATATATTACAACCATCCTCTTCAATGCTCGACGGTCTCTGTCTGTTGCTACAAGGGTCAGGCCCCGTCTTTATTTAGCTACGGTTATTCCATCATTTTCGCGCTTCACAATAACATCACCAGCAACCGATTTAGACAACATTAGAAGGTTAGAAATCTACCTGATGGATCTGTTACTCAAGTGACATTCAGTGACTGGTTCACGATCGATGTCGCTGAGCTTTCGTAACCAAACAACTTAGCTATCACAACAACTCTACCGACAACACAGTACTCACCACCGTCTTTTATACAGGCGGGCTCGCCTCTCGTGACATCTAATCGTCGACACCGCATTGTATGGCGGTGTCCGCATACTGCTGAGAGTACAGTGTACGGAATACTGAAGGCAGTGACAGCCCGTAGTCACAAATTCACACGTATTTGCAAACAAAGCGTTTGCGGGCCAAGGTTTCCTGGTTTGTATTTATTTCTGCTATTGTATACTTTCGCAAGTATCACTTTTCGCTATTATTTACGGCACACCTTTTACATTCATGCGAACTACCTACAAATTGCTGTCCATCGCCAGTCTCAAAGAACTGACACAGATGCAACATCCAACAACGGTACCAATAGTCTTCTTCATCACCATTCACGAGAAAATAGCCTTAGAATGGAGTGAATAGACATAGTTTTGAACTATAAAAACGGATAATTTTAAAAAGAAATATGAGAATCAAAATTATACGGCATTACTGATCTTGTGATTAACGTTAAACTAATAATTAGAATCGGAGACCTAGCTCATGCTTTTACAACATAAAAAAACAAAAATTGTGTCTTACTATTGAGCAGTGTTTATCTTTTTTTTTCTACTTAGTGATCTTATGGTGAATAGGGACATGTCAAGATCAGTTCTGGATCAAGGAGAATAAGAAACAACATTTATCTGACTCCAATACACTTTTATTCAATAAAAAAACTAGTAATGTAGCATAGGTTGTGGTTTTTTATTCTGTTTTCCAAATTAAAATTGTTATACCTCTAATTATTTTATTGTTGCCGGCCGGAGTGGCCGAGCGGTTAAAGGCGCTACAGTCTGGAACCGCACGACCACTACGGTCGCAGGTTCGAATCCTGCCTCGGGCATGGATGTGTGTGATGTCCTTAGGTTGGTTAGGTTTAAGTAGTTCTAAGTTCTAGGGGACTTAGGACCACAGCAGTTGAGTCCCATAGTGCTCAGAGCCATTTGAACCATTTTTTTATTGTTACTTCAAACTGATTAATTTGGTTATCTTGTTAATACGTTGTGTCACTGACATAATGTTTAAAAATGATATCTTTGAGTGTATAAGTTGTACTCTCAGCAGTTACAAACAGCTTTCGAACAATATCTACTTTGACTAAGAAATGACTCCTTACCAGTCAATCTAAACGTGTTTAGTGGGCCTTGTTCTTTCAAAATAACTTCAACATAATTTTTGCCTTATGAATAATAAATGTTACAGGCGTGCAGTCTAAATGACTACTTACTTTTTCCGTATACTTTAACCATAGCATAATCTCCCAGGTTGAGAAAAATTCCAAGTGGCTCTTCATTTCCGATTAATTCTTCTTCTGAATAAACATCGCCGATTGCTAATTCTATTCAACCCTCAAATTCCGAAGCACTAGTCAGATTAAAGTACATTTTAAAACTCAACTTTTGATCAAGGAAATGAAAATTCAAATTTGCTTAACATGTACTTAAATTAAAACAACTGAGAATGGAACTTACAAAGAGAGAAGTAAACAAATAGGCATCACGTCCGCTGTTTATAGAGTGAACGAAACATCAAGTGACAGTGTCGCCAACTTTGAAATCCCTCATATTTCTGTTAACTGCTTTCCTATTACGCAACCGAACACATATGTGAATGACATTCTCACTTGTCTTGCATCAAAATAACATAGAAATTTTTGAAGTTTAGTTTCTGTTCACCCGATTGTTCCAATTCACCACGCTATTGCATCTGGTACCCGATGTTTTTGGAAAGAGGAGGCGAGATTACTGAGACGTATTGCGTATACATCTTAGATATATTGTTAAATTATGTCTCTGACGTACATTCTTACTTTTATGACGAATTTCTTTCGTTGGATCATTACCAGTGTGAGAACCGGAACGCACCCTGAATTCGCTGCGATTTTCACATTGTTCCAGTTGGAAGCGGAGCCGCTATTTTCGCAGTACATCGGATATTCTGGCACGAGGACACGAACAAGAAAGTGGAACACTTTTCTCGAGAGCCGAGTCAAATTGCAGGCCGAATGGAGGCTACTGTTTCGTCACAAAGAGCTCTCCGCCACGGAAGATGTTATCCGACCGCTTCAGAAATAAACAACGTGATATTAAACGCGCCGGAGATCTCTGATACGGGCAGCGATTTTGCTGAGAGCTACTGCGGCAGAACTTTCTGCTGCACCGCGAAAGCCGACGACGCACAGGCGTTTACCTTGCCTTATCTTCTGAAAGCCTCGCATCCAACTTGGAAAAATTGTGACGAAGCGCTTCGGCCTAACAGCGCTGCGTCTTCGCGATACTGACGGTGGCTTCAAAAATGGATCTGCCTCGTAAAGAAAGCTGCGTGGTAGGTCTGCACAATCCCATGCAGTCACGCCGGTTCTATTCTGGCATCAGATTCCTGACGAAACTAGTTTTCAGCAGCTTACCACTGAGACTGCAAACGATAACACTGTGACAGAGCCCTTAAAAATCTGCACTTCAGTGTTGTCACTTAACCGAGAAAAAAAAATCTCAGTCCTACTACAGTACTGTGTTAGTAGTTCATTTCGCAGGATCTTCTGCATAGTCTGCATAGTGCAGTCTAATAACGAGTGTACTAGAATATGACATGAACGGTTTTCTAGGTGTTGTGTTCAGTGCAAGATAAATTTTCACCATCTGAAGGAACCTTAGCAAAAGCCTAATTATGACACCACATGCGATAACAGTGTCATACAATGTACGACAATAAAGTAATGAGACTGATTTTCTTTGCAAGATGTGGCAACCCTGCAGGGTTGCGTAGGCACAATATCTTTGACCTTGGTCTATAGGCTGCTTCTAGTCCAAGAGGCACATCGACGCAATTGCTCAGTCGTTAGTTGTGCTGTAATAAGTTAAGACTTGTTTGTGTCTTTCGTCATGGAAATGGAACTCCATAATATAGCGCAACGGTATGCCATTTCTTTTTGCGTTAAATTGCTTGAAAACGCGACGACAACTTAACGGTTAGCTTCAGAAGGCTTTTAGAGAAGAGGTTATGTCAAGAGCTCATGTTTTTCGTTGGCATAAAATGTTCACTGAAGGAGGAACGAATGATGAAGATGAAGACCGCAGTGGACAACCATGCGTGCTTGTGTGCTTCTTTGACTCCAAGGGAATTGGTCATAAAAAAGTGGGTGCCTCCTGGACAAACAGTTAACCAATATTACTAAAAAGAAATTTTAGAAAGACTTCGTAAAAGAGTTCTTCGTGTCCGTGCCAACATTAATTATAATTCAAGTGGTTCAAACAGCTCTGAGCACTATGGGACTTAACATCTGAGCTCATAAGTTCCCTAGAACTTAGAACTACGTAAACCTAAGGACGTCACAGACATCCATCCCCGAGGCAGGATTCGAACCTGCGATCGTAGCGGTCGCGCTACTGATAATTGGATTCTGCATCACGATAATGCGCCATACCATACCATACTGCTCTGTCAATACAGTAATTTTTAACCTCAAAACAAATATCAGTACTACCACAGTCAGAGTCACCAGATATCGCTACGTGCGACTTTTTTCTATTTCCAAGAGTCACAACGACGGTCAACGGACACCATTTCCAAACAGCATAAGATGTGATGAGGGTTTTGGAGGATATTACAGAAGATGAGTTCCAGAAATGTTATCATCAATGGAAGGAGCGCTGTAAAAAGTGTGTGCAATCAGAAGGAAACTGCTTTGAAGGAGGTAGCACTAAACTTGTATGAAACGGTAAGCAAAATTTTTTTTTCACATCAGTCTCATTACTTCACTGTCGCACCTCGTATGTAAACACTGATCAAGACTTTTACCTTGCAACCAGGTACGTGTAACAAAATCATAACTTCGTGAAGCTACCTTTATCTGAAACAAGACACCTTGTTAAGTAACGATTTTCAATAAAAGGAACGACAGACATAATTTGAGTGTTACTCACCAGGCTAGATTACATTGATTTTCGTCTTTGACAACATTAATGTTTCATTTACTGAGCAATGTTATCTGGATAATTCGACGGGCGTACAATAAGTAATGCAACACATTTTTAATTTTCTGCCAGTTTCAGTTGATAAAATGCGACATTTGTTGTGGGACATAATGGAATATTCCGGCTTCAGCCCCTACAGTTTCATGAAGTTCCGACAGGTTGTGGGGCAGTACGTAGCCTTCAAAGTGGTGTCTGTAATGGAGGTGCGTTCCAAGCAGAGAGCTGCCATTGACTTCCATTTGGCGAAAAACCGCAGCATCGCAGATATTCATAGACGCTTGGAGAGTGTCTACGTAGACATGGAAGTGAACAAAAGCACGGTGAGTCGTTGGGCTAGGTGTCTGTCAACATGGCAACAAGGTCGCGGGAACCTATCCGATTTCCCGCGTGCCGGCCGGCCGCATCTCTGCTGTGGCTGCTGCAGTGTTTGAACGTGTGGTCATTCTCATTCGCGGTGATCGACGGATGACAATGAAACACCTCGCGGCCCAAGTGGACGTCTCTGTGAGTAGTTTCTCACAAAACTTTTTCATCCAACCCACAGCCCGAATTTCGGACTTTCCGGCTTCCATTTGTTTGGCCCAATGAAGGATGCATCTGCGGAAAGCAGTACTTGGATGACGGCGAGATAATTTATGCAGTAAGATGTTGCCTCCGGCGTTAACCAGTAGAGCGGTACCACGCGTGTGTGCAGGCCCTCCCACTAATGTGGCGTATGGCCGTCGCATTGAACGATGTCGTAAAATAAGAGAATGATATGGTCTATTGGAATCCTGAATAAGACAAACGTGCCTGCACAAAAGAAGTGTTTCATTAGTTATTGAACGCTCCTCTGACAAAGTGGTGCATAAAGCGAGAATAAAGGAACTTCTCTGATACATCTACATGGATACTCTGCATATCACATTTAAGTGCCTGGCAGAGGGTTCATCGAACCACCTTCACAATTCTCTATTATTCCAATCTCGTATAGCGCGCGGCAGCAAGGAACACCTATATCTTTCCGTACTAGCTCTAATTTCCCTTATTTTATCGTGATGATCGTTTCTCCCTATGCAGGTCGGTGTCAACAAAATATTTTCGCATTCGGAGGAGAAAGTTGGTGATTGGAATTTCGTGAGAAGATTCCGCCGCAACGAAAAACGCCTTTCTTTTAACGATTTCCAGCCCAAATTCTGTATCATTTATGTGACACTCTCTCACATATTTCGCGATAATACAAAACGTGCTGCCTTTCTTTGAACTTTTTCAATGTACTTCGTCAGACCTATCTGGTAAGGATCCGACACCGCGCAGCAGTGTTCTAAAAGAGGACGGACAGGCGTAGTGTAGGCAGTCTCCCTAGTATGTCTGTTCATTTTCTAAGTGTCCTGCCAATAAAACGCAGCCTTTGGTTAGCCTTCCCCACAATATTTTCTATGTGTTCCTTCCAATTTAAGTTGTTCGTAATTGTAATATCTAGATACTTAGTTGAATTTACGGCTTTTAGATGAGACTGATTTATCGTGTAACCGAAGTTTAACGGGTTCCTTTTAGCACTCATGCTGACATCGGCTCTCCCTCCGGTGACACAAGAAATGTACCATTAGTTTTATTACTTGCGGTAACGAAAGTGGGCAAGCAGCTCCGAAAAGTTTCACGAAAGATTCATTACACTTGGTAATTTAGAGAGATTAGCCCGAAGTGTTCGTCTGTTAGTCATATGCTGCTTAATGTTCAAGCATTTCCCGTACTGTAACAATATTTCTGGACAGGATTTCACATTAAAACTGAAAGCTCAAATGTTCCGTGAAGTTTTTGACATGTCTGCAGGAAGATGAAATATTTCCTGGGTTTAGGTGTAGTGGACAATTTAGGTGCGGATAATTACACTTATCTAGAATCCCTAGATGCTTTTAAATTAACTCAGTTTTATTTGATTGCTTGCATGCGGCAATGCTTTGGTCATTGTGGTTTCGGACTCACTTTTACGCGTAGTTAGTGGTACCACTTCCACCGAAATGGGCAGAACTTTTCGCAGGAACTGTGCATAGTTATTGCCATTTAGTATAACCGGAATGGCGTACGGCCCTACAATGACATTTCCGACGATGCAGTACTACACGTTAACGCTCCACAGTTGCTCATTCTGTACCTGTCGAAGCCAATGAGGGTCCCCTATGGACCAGTAATGCATATTATGCAAATTCACATTACCGTGGTTGGTGAAAGTCGCTTCATCAGTAAAAAGCACCCGTTGAAAAAACGCTGGATCATCTTGTAGGCGCTGCAGAGCAAACCGGCAAAATTCCTGGCCCCGTTCGAAATCCACAACGGAGAGTGCTTGATGTAATGAGAGGTGAAACGGGTAAAATCTATGCCGGTGCAATATGCGTAGAACACTTCTCTGACTTATACTACATTCCGAGACGATACGTCGCGACGAAACAGTAGGGTCATTATGCGCCAACGCTAGAACACCCTCTTCATGTACTTCGCCAGTGTCTGATGCAAATGATGTACTTTTCCAGAAATAAGTAGTAAACAAGGTGGAAAATTCCAGGTTCTTCGGCGCATGTGTCAATGAAAGGTTAAACTGTAAAAACTCATTTCCTATAATTGCTAATAGTTGAGGTTCAGCATATTTAGCAGTCATAATTGTGACAGACTTAGAAATTTGTTAACATATTTAGCTCATAGGGGTTTCTCCTTCCACTCACACAGCCATATTCGGTTCGTAAGGAGCCGTTTCGCTACACATCGTAATACGATACGCACGATTGCATCTTGTAATTGCGCTGCGCTAACAATGCCTGAAAATTTCTTCGCAAGCCCTTTACCTGGAAATCTGGAGCGATGTTTCAAAAGTTTCGGAAAATCTGCACAAAGTAGAATTCATACAGAAAAAGATGGTGCATATTAGGTATTTCACACAGAGAAAGCGGATGTGAAACCTGTAGCAGAGGATATAGAACATGGGCTCGCTGCGGAAG
The DNA here is from genome assembly GCF_023864275.1 of Schistocerca cancellata. Taxonomy (NCBI): domain Eukaryota; kingdom Metazoa; phylum Arthropoda; class Insecta; order Orthoptera; family Acrididae; genus Schistocerca; species Schistocerca cancellata. The sequence goes on from NC_064631.1 coordinate 124,341,232, forward strand.
CAAAGGTCGACGGGAGTGGACGCTATTTCAAAATACGCAGCTGGAGAGATCTGTATGGCATAATATGACATCGATGAACTTTTTGTAAAGACACTTGATAATGGTCTAACGACCGAAGGCGTGCAATGGTACAACGAACAAAGAATGAAGTGACATCAGCATTAGGCATTAAATCGTTTGAAGAATTCATCGCAGCTGCAGTTCCAGTCTGAATGAAGATTGTCTTGTAACAGCAGAACTACAAGCGTGGTATTCCTTCAGAGAACCACGTGGCCTTCAGCTAAGTGACTGACTAAATTTTGAGCGCTCTCAACGCTATCAATAGTACAGTCATCGTATGTGTAAATACACGACATGAGAATTTACGATATTGAAGTTTGCATCAAGTGCGTGTTACTGAAGTTTCTCGAAGGGTTGCTTATGGTGGGTTTGCGTGGCCTCCGTCACGATCTCATGGGCATTGCACTCCACAACTATAGCAACTCCTTGTAGTACCTTTCTAAGTAGTTTTTGTGGGGAAGAGATATTGTCAGATTCAAGTTTACATATTCTGTGATCCTTAGGTAGCGTTGTACACTCACTCTTTCTATAGTCAGGCTGCGCATTTGAGAATCTGCAACACCAACACTTCGTGTCATTAACATTAATGTTACTGTATTATTGGTGTCTGCTCGTATATTTATGTATTATTTCACTATTTCTAGTGATGACGAGTATTTTCAGTGTATGGTTTATGTATGAAAAAATGATGGTCCTGTTACAAATGAATGCATACCGACTGACAGACAGAAAAAGCTGGAGGAAAGTCGCTTTGTGTATGGGAGGTGGTTAGCGCACCATAGCAAGAGGCGTAAAGGCACACACCGGGCGCACCAAAAGAGAAACGAATCACCAGTAGGTCGCTAGCTTACACTCTGCTAACAACATGGAGTGAAAGCGAAATAAAAATCATCTGAATTTGCACTTGACATAAGACTCGGACGGTGTCGTAATCAGGTTACTGCAGCGAGGAATGTTTGTACAATGCTCTCTGATGTTTTGGGATGAAAAAAGATCTATATTAGAGCATATATGTGCAATACTAGTCAAAGCCCCTTTGCTGCAGCTCAACATCACCTTCAAGCAATGTACTATTTCTTTAGATTTCTGACAATGCATGGACCGTTATCTCCTTTGCTGTACTCCTATACATTTGTGGAATTTAGTCTTAGCGTATTCCAAAACTGTTGTTGTCTTTAGTCACTCAACCTGTGGTGTGATCCAATCCTAATCCTGAAACTTATATGAGTATCCATAATGTTAAATCTAGACTACCGAGCGGGGTGGCGCAGTGGTTAGACACTGGACTCGCATTCGGGAGGACGACGGTTCAATCCCGCGTCCGGCCATCCTGATTTAGGTTTTCCGTGATTTCCCTAAATCACTCCAGGCAAATGGTGGGATGGTTCCGCTGAAAGGGCACGGCCGACTTCCTTCCCAATCCTTCCCTAATCCGATGAGACCGATGACCACGCTGTCTGGTCTCCTTCCCCAAACCAACCAACCAACCAAAATCTAGACTGCTAGACAAAAAATGCAACGCCCTCAAGGACAGACATCAGTGACGCCGGTGTATAATATGGTGTAATGAGGGGTTGGACGGTCAGTGACTCATCTGTCACGGTGTCTGTTTTGAATCGGCATGCGGTTACTGTTTTGGGTTTAGGGGTGAACAGTGTCTGCAACATTCATTCTGAGGTACAAACATGTCCCACCGGCGAGTGCATACTCCTGTCGAACAGCTTCAGATTAAAACTGTGTGCCGCACCGAAACTCGAACTCGTGACCTTTGCCTTTCGCGACCCATTCTCAAAGCCGTAATTTTGCCAGTACCTCATCCCCATCATTTCACACTCCGCTCCAAAGTGAAAATCTCATTCTGGAACCTACTTGTTCACCATTTTATAACGCACTACGTGCTACAAGAAGGGGAGCCCCCCAACCCGCATGCCGTTAATCAATGCTATGTAGAAGGTACATCAACACACATACGAAAACTGCCGAAATGAACCCAAAGGCGGAAATACAGTACACCATGCCCAATTTTGAACTGCAAAACAGATTCGAAAAAAATAAATCAAAATGCACCTACTGCAATGGTGATCACTTTGCTACTGATCCAAATTCCAAAACCGGCCTGCGTGGCCATGCGGTTCTAGGCGCTTCAGTCTGGAACCGTGTGACCGCTACGGTCGCAGGTTCGAATCCTGCCTCGGGCATGGTTGTGTGTGATGTCCTTAGGTTAGTTAGGTTTAAGTAGTTCTAAGTTCTAGGGGACTGATGACCACAGCTGTTAATTCCCATAGTGCTCAGACCCATTTGAACCAAATTCCAAAGAAAGACCAAAACGGCCTATCCTTGCCGAAAAAACCGAAAAAGTTAATTAAACTGGGGAACCTACTACGCCAGATCAGTGGGAATGCGACCAAACGAAACCTTTCTGCGCGCCTTCGCCACAGCCATTCCAAGCATTCTAGCTGAAAGCAGAACCCTCATAACGGATAAATAAAAACAATTTTCTAAGATTTTCCTGCGACGTGACCTGGAGGTTCCGCATGCCTGGAACATCATCATCTATATTAGCATGCCGACACTTATGAAGGCCTAACCTAACATGGAACACTAGAAACGAAGAACAGAAATCTTCACATCGATGCCTGAAGAAAGTATTTACATTTTCGGAGAGGAAATGTTAACGGTTTGAGCGCGGAAAAGAAATTCCTTGACAAAGTAATAAGAGAAAAAGATTACCATTATTGGCAATGCAGAAATCAAATGCACCGGCAGAGAAACAGTCATCACAGTTATGTTTTCACCGATTCGACCAAATCGAAACAGACCGTGGCAGACGCTTAAAGGCAGGCATTGCATATTTCACATAAAACACTTAGCTGAAATACGAGGCCGGCCGAGGTGACCGAGCGGTTCTAGGAGCTACAGTCGGGAACCGCGCGACCGCTACGGTCGCAGGTTCGAATCCTGCCTCGAGCATGGATGTCCTTAGGTTAGTTAGGTTTAAGTAGTTCTAAGTTCTAGGAGACGGATGGCCTCAGAAGTTTATTAAGTCCCATAGTGCTCAGAGCCATTTGAACCATCTGAAATACGACTCAACCTGCCGGAAAATCTAAACATCCATCATGCACCTGTACTAAAAATCACACCACGTCAGAAGATAACTCACTTCACTGAACAAATTTACCTCCTGCCCAGGAGCTGCCAAAACATGCCATTGATTACTCCACCTAGCTACGAACGCTGGAAATTTCCGTACGAAATCCACAGTGTTTGATGACAAATCAAACAACAGAAATGGAAAACTTCTTGTAGACACTTTTAACGATAATTTCGTTAGACTCGGAAACGACTCGGCGACTTTTGTCTATCACTGTGACGCCTCCAGCCCAGATTACGTAGAATGTACACCGCAAGTATGTAGACATTGCACCTTTCACTTGTCATACGAACTACAGCTACTAACCACATAAAAATGAAAAAGGAGCAAAATTAAAACTATAACTGACTCAAGAAATATGAACGTGGGAACTTGAGTTTCTAATACTTAGGCACAATACCAGCGTAACAGCTATTGCAATCACAAATGAACTAGACAATTATAACCAGCAACTAGTACAAGCAATACAATCTACTATCGGAAAAAAACGCACCCAAGAATAAACTAATTGAACACAGAGAAAAACTCCCGACACATATACCTAAGCAACATTAAAGAGAAAAGAAAACTTAACGGACAAATAAAACATGAACCAAGCGAACGTGCTAACACTGAATGGAACAGACTTAAAAACCTAATACAAATAAAAAATTTGGAATTCATAGTTTCTGTGTGCAAAGGGACTTTGAACAATACTTTGAACAGTGGACGTTAAATTTCAGATGTGTTACGACCCGTGGCTCTACCCTTCATTCGATCCCTGCGAAACCCTACATTTCAACAGGATAATGCACGACCGCGTGTTGTAGGTCCTGTACGGGCCTTTCTGGATACAGAAAATGTTCGACTGCTGCCCTGGCCAACACATTCTCCAGATCTCTCACCAACTGAAAACGTCTGGTCAATGGTGGCCGAGCAACTGGCTCGTCACAATACGCCAGTCACTACTCTTGATGAACTGTGGTATCGTGTTGAAGCTGCGTGAGCATCTGTACGTGTACACGCCATTCAAGCTCTGTTTGACAGTGCCCAGGCGTATCAAGGCCGTTATTACGGCCAGAGGTGGTTGTTCTAGGTACCGATTTCTCAGGATCTACGCACCGACATTGCGTGAAAATGTAATCACAAGTCAGTTCTAGTATAATATATTTCTCCAATGAATACCCGTTTTTCATCTGCATTTCTTCTTGGTGTAGCAATTTTAATGGCCAGTAGTGTAGTTTCACAACTAAAAGACGTGTGGAGGCTCTTGCTAATTCTTCCTGACCATCACAGGGAAATCTACAATGAACTATCGGAACCCGAGAATGGGCCTGTGTAAGAAAAATAATCAGTCTCAAGAGATTTTTTCTTGAATTTCTGATATTATCCTGTAAGAAAATTAAAATATACGACAAACGGTTTTGTTGACTACAGCCCTACTAGTTAGATCATCACTGCTGTATTTCTGTACTTACATAATTATATATAACGCAGTGACTGATAAGTAATGGCTCTTCAAACAAAACCACTGTTACTGGCACTTCGAACCAATCTGTTCACTGGCAGGGCACCTCGAACTTCTTTAATACTCATATATTTTCGATTTGTCTCATTATTTCTTGCAGTGATGATGTATCATAACAGTTTCCCGATTTTTTCGGTAAAAATAAGTTATGTACAGGAACATATACATTGTTTTTTTATTCTTCTGATAAATGTAAGATTTGGCACTTCGAACGTTTCACATCTCCAATGTCAGTAGCATTTTTTTCCAGTGGGTGTATACTGCACTTTATTCGGTACGTTCAATTCAATACTCTTAGGAAGTTCCACAATACGTGTGATTGCAAAAACTAGGCAGGAACGCCTTCACAATAATACGAAAACGGTATCAGACCAGTTTTCGTCAGAGTAGCAGAAGTGCACAGTAGTGTGTAAACTGGGCGTCCGACGGGACGCCGCAGAATGAGCAGGAGCAGGGCGTCGTGTTGACAGAAGGGATCGCCAACTGGAGCCACTAATGCTTAGGCCGGGTTGCTCGCCTGCGATTGTTTGCCCTCAGTTCCAACAATCAAAATTACACCAGCGCCTCGTGCGTGCTCTGTCCACAGAGTGGACGTAAATGTTACACTAGAGTGGACTGGATATTAAAGTAAGACGGAAACATGATGTGAATACTGAGTGTCCTTGCTGGTGGACTGGATATTAAAGTAAGACGGAAACATGATGTGAATACTGAGTGTCCTTGCTGATTATTCGGTGATGTAGAAGGGCACATTCATGATTTAAAAAAAAAAAAAAAAAAAAAAAAAAAAGGATTTTAGAAAATTTCAACGCAAATCCGTTGAAGGTAGGGAAAATAGAAGACACTGTCAGTATACTACGAGAATTAACAAGTAATTGTTTGTAAGTTGTATTACAGTGATTTTTACTTTACTTACAAGGGGAGGTCACGACATTGGGATAACGGATTTACTTCAGACTTTGTACACCTTTAGTAGGCCATTAGAACAACGTAATGTCCGACTAGTAAAGTTCACTATTCTGGCAGTTTCGAGAAAATCACAAGAGGAGTTTTACGTGTCTGTTGTGTAACTGATGTGTGTATGTGTGAAATCTTTTGGGACTTAACTCCCTAAAGTCAGCAGTCCCTAAGCTTACACACTACATAACCTAAATTATCGTAAGGACAAACACGCACACCCATGCCCGAGGTAGAACTCGAACCTCCGCCCGGGACCAGCCGCACAGTCCATGAATGCAGCGCCCTAGACCGCTAGGCTAATCCCGCGCGGCAACTGATGTGTCTGTGTATAGGGGACGGACGTTAGAGTTCATGGTGATCAAGTGGTTAGCGTTCGAGCGATGTGTATGAGACGACCGTTCGACTCTTGCTCAAACCTTCGTTTTTGTGGTACAAGTGTAAATTCTGTGATATTCAAAAAATTTGCACTTACACTATTCGTTCTTACTACCAGCAGCGTCTCACCTCTAGTCGGGCTAACTGCCAAATGGGGTCTGCCTCTGTGCCTGCAGATCGAAGAGTCCTGGTGCAATGTAGTTCCGGGTGCTTTCACAGATTCCACGTATGAGGAGCTTCGCAAATGACAACAGGCATACCTTTTAAGGAAAACTACGTGTTTCTTCATTTACTTATCGGTAGTTATAAATATGTTTGTCATAATAGTTAAATATAATTAATGATAGCAAGTAATCAAATAACATGAAATTCACTAAAACTTCATGCAAAAACACGTGGATTTTTAAAATTATGTTATCTGTCAAATGCCATATAAATTAAACAGTATGACCAGTGAGGCAAAAAATATATACGAGGGCAGTTCAATAAGTAATGCAACACATTTTTTTTTTCTCGGCCAATTTTGGTTGAAAAAACCGGAAATTTCTTGTGGAATATTTTCAAACATTCCCGCTTCGTCTCGTATAGTTTCATTGACTTCCGACTGGTGGCAGCGCTGTACGGAGCTGTTAAAATGGCGTCTGTAACGGATGTGCGTTGCAAACAACGGGCAGTGATCGAGTTTCTTTTGGCGGAAAACCAGGGCATCTCAGATATTCATAGGCGCTTGCAGAATGTCTACGGTGATCTGGCAGTGGACAAAAGCACGGTGAGTCGTTGGGCAAAGCGTGTGTCATCATCGCCGCAAGGTCAAGCAAGACTGTCTGATCTCCCGCGTGCGGGCCGGCCGTGCACAGCTGTGACTCCTGCAATGGCGGAGCGTGCGAACACACTCGTTCGAGATGATCGACGGATCACCATCAAACAACTCAGTGCTCAACTTGACATCTCTGTTGGTAGTGCTGTCACAATTGTTCACCAGTTGGGATATTCAAAGGTTTGTTCCCGCTGGGTCCCTCGTTGTCTAACCGAACACCATAAAGAGCAAAGGAGAACCATCTGTGCGGAATTGCTTGCTCGTCATGTGGCTGAGGGTGACAATTTCTTGTCAAAGATTGTTACAGGCGATGAAACATGGGTTCATCACTTCGAACCTGAAACAAAACGGCAATCAATGGAGTGGCGCCACACCCACTCCCCTACCAAGGAAAAGTTTAAAGCCATACCCTCAGCCGGTAAAGTCATGGTTACAGTCTTCTGGGGCGCTGAAGGGGTTATTCTGTTCGATGTCCTTCCCCATGGTCAAACGATCAACTCTGAAGTGTATTGTGCTACTCTTCAGAAATTGAAGAAACGACTTTAGCGTGTTCGTAGGCACAAAAAATCTGAACGAACTTCTCCTTCTTCATGACAACGCAAGACCTCACACAAGTCTTCGCACCCGAGAGGAGCTCACAAAACTTCAGTGGACTGTTCTTCCTCATGCACCCTACAGCCCCGATCTCGCACCGTCAGATTTCCATATGTTTGGCCCAATGAAGGACACAATCCGTGAGAGGCACTACGCGGATGATGAAGAAGTTATTGATGCAGTACGACGTTGGCTCCGACATCGACCAGTGGAATGGTACCGTGCAGGCATACAGGCCCTCATTTCAAGGTGTCGTTAAGGCCGTAGCATTGAATGGAGATTACGTTGAAAAATAGTGTTGTGTAGCTAAAAGATTGGGGAATAACCTGGTGTCCAATCGTCGCTTCGTACACGTTCGTATTACAGCTCGACCTTTAACCACCTTTTTTTAAATTTTGTTCCGTATTGTTCTCTGCATAACAACCATTCAAGTTGATCGTTGATTCCTTTATTCAGTTTTTTATTACAGATGGCAGTCAGCCCTCTGACCGAACACGCTGAGCTTCCGTGCCGACGGCCACTTAACCAAAAAAAATGTCAAATGTGTGTGAAATCTTATGGGACTCAACTGCTAAGATCATCAGTCCCTAAGCTTACACACTACTTAACCTAAATTATCCTAACGACAAACACACACAGCCATCTCCGAGGGAGGACTCGAACCTCCGCCGGGATCAGCCGCACAGTCCGTGACTGCAGCGCCACAGACCGCTCGGCTAATCGGGCGCGGCGCCACTTACCCCCCATGAACTTTAGCGGCGGGTACCTAAGCACAGATACTGTACACCAGGTGCATAATAAACTTCTCTTGTGATTTTAACAGTATTTCGATAGTCGCGCACCCTTATTACTTGCACATTGTGTTGTTTTATTGGCCCACTTACGGTGTACAGAGCTTGAAGTAAATCTGTGATCCTAACGTCGTGTCCTCCCCTCGTTAGTTTCTATGACCGTGAAGCAACTAAACGTAACCAACTTCTAGGCATACATCAGGAAGAAAGGGAACAGAAAATTCCACTATACCTGGTGCTATGTGTACGCCGTCAGAGTCACTCATCTAATGAAGATCTGTAAGAGTCTGGTCTGTGTGTACCAAATGAAATGTGTTGTTGGTCCGGCAATGTGAAATGATGTTAACCTTACTGGCAGATTAAAACTGTGTGCCGGACCGTGATTCGAACCTGGGGTCTTCGCGTTTCTGCGGATAGTGCTCTACCAACAGGCGGAAATAAAGGTGTGAGGGCGGTTTGTGGGTCGTGCACGGCTCTCTCAGTTGGCAAGCGGCAAAAGCACCAAGTTAAAGTGCCGGTCCGGCACACAGTTTTCACCCTAGCAATACCAAGGCATTTTCCATAACTTGGTTTACGAAGGAGAGGTGCAAGGAGTACAAAAATTCGTGAATTGTTGTAGAGTTATATTGAATCATACTTTTCATATATACAGGGTGTTACAAAAAGGTACGGCCAAACTTTCAGGAAACATTCCTCACACACAAAGAAAGAAAATATGTTATGTGGACATGTGTCCGGAAACGCTTACTTTCCATGTTAGAGCTCATTTTATTACTTCTCTTCAAATCGCATTAATCATGGAGTAGAAACACACAGCAACAGAACGTACCAGCGTGACTTCACTTTGTTACAGGAAATGTTCAAAATGTCCTCCGTTAGCGAGGATACATGCATCCACCCTCCATCGCATGGAATCCCTGATGCGCTGATGCAGCCCTGGAGAATGGCGTATTGTATCACAGCCGTCCACGAAACGAGCATCAAGAGCCTCTACATTTGGTACCGGGGTTGCGAGGACAAGAACTTGCAAATGCCCCCATAAATGAAAGTTAAGAGGGTTGAGGTCAGGAGAGCGTGGAGGCCATGGAATTGGTCCGCCTCTACCAATCCATCGGTCACCGAATCTGTTGTTGAGAAGCGTACGAACACTTCGACTGAAATGTGCAGGAGCTCCATCGTGCATGAAGCACATGGACTCGCATTCGGGAGGACGACGGTTCAATCCCGTCTCCGGCCATCCTGATTTAGCTTTTCCGTGATTTCCCTAAATCGCTTCAGGCAAATGCCGGGATGGTTCCTGTGAAAGGGTACGGCCGATTTCCTTCCCCATCCTTTCCTCATCCGAGCTTGCGCTCCGTCTCTAATGACCTCGTTGTCGACGGGACGTTAAACACTAATCTCCTCCTCCTCCTGAACCACATGTTGTGTCGCACTTGTAAAGGCACATGTTCTAGCAGCACAGGTAGAGTATCCCGTATGAAATCGTGATAACGTGCTCCATTGAACGTAGGTGGACGAAACTAAAATGAGCTGTAACATGGAAATTAAGCGTTTCCGGACACATGTCCACATAACATCTTTTCTTTATTTGTGTGTGAGGAATGTTTCCTCAAAGTTTACCCGTACCTTTTTGTAACATCCTGTATAATGATGTGTAAGTAGGGTGCATGATCTGCAAATATCTTTTAGCATATTTCTAGCAACACCAACGTATTTTCAATAGCATGTACTACCAAGTTTGGAATACAGTATGACCTTGAAATAAAAAATATAAATTTAGTTAACTATTGTTGACTTTTACTCGCAACATACTATTAACGGAGATAGTGATGTGTAACTAAGGTCATGAACTTGAAAGCATTGAATATGACGTTCATTATAGAAAGTGACATCTACCGTTGAAGTTAAATTTTTGTGTTAATTTTAAATGAAAAATTTAAATCATTTACGGAATCTGGCTGCAGGACTCATTAAAAAATAAATATCTTTTTTTCAAAATTATAAAATATGAAGTAATTGACTAGATCAAGTTATTTCGGCGTGGCATGCTTTCAAAAAGTTGCAATTAGATCCTTGCAGAAATATCGAGCTATGCTGGGTCTATAGCCGTCCATATTTGCGAAAGCGCTTCAGGCGCAGGATTTCGTGCACAAACTGACCTCTCGATTATGTCCCATAAATATCGAACGAGATTTTTTTTATCGGCTGATCTTGGAGGCCTAATCATTCGCTCGGATTGTCCAGAATGTTCTTCAAACCAATCGTGAACAGTTGTGGCCCAGTGAGATGGTAAATAGTTTCCTAGTAGCTGAACATAACCATTTCCAGTCAATGATCGCTTCAGGTGGATCAGAGGACCCACTCCATTCTATGTAAACACAGCTGACACCATTACAGGGCCAGCACCAACTAGTATAGCTCTTTGTTGACAACTTGGGTTCGTGGCTTCATGGAGCCTGCGGGATACTCGAACACTACTATCAGCTTTTGCGAACTGAAATCGAGCCTCATCTGAACGGGAGACAGTTTTCCAGTCGCCTAGGGTCCAACCGATATGGTCGCGAGCCCAGAAGAGGCACTGCAGGCGATCTCGTGCTGTTAGCAAAGACACTCGCGCCGCTCGTCTGCTGCCATAGCCCATTACCGGCTAATTTCGCCGAACTGTCGTAACGGGAAAGTTCGTCGTACGTCTCCAATTGATTTCTGCCGTTATTTTATGCAGTGTTGCTTGTCTTTAGCACTGACAACTACACGCAAACGCCGCTGTTGGTCGTTAAGCGAAGGTCGTCGGCCACTGCGTTGTCCGTGGTGAGAGGTAACGCCTGAAATTTGGTAATCTAGGCACGCTCTTGAAACTTCAGGTATTGGAATATCGAATTCCCTACCGATTGCCTACATGGAATGTCCCTTGCGTCTAGCTCGTAACTACCATTCCTTGTTCATGTCGTGCTGTCGTAGTCACGTCGCAGACCCTGTATATGTGCGTATTGCTATCCCACGACTTTTGCCACGTCAGTGTACACAGAGTGGCATCGGCTTGCACCACCTGTCACGAAAGTGCACTATACTCTGATCGAATTAAAGTACCGAACTAAATCCTTCTCAGGGACCGCAAACCTGTCAAAACAGAATAATTCAAGAGAAGTCTTCCTTGAAAACGTTTACAGTCACCTGAAGATTTCGGAGTCTGGATGCTTATCGGCTAGAAAATATTTTATTGATTGATCTTTCGTTCAGAACAAATCTCTTTTTACAGTCAAATAAACTTTGCAATTACATTTGTATGATCTGGTTTGAAAGCAAACGAAATCTCTTACAAATCTAACGATCGTCCACACTGTTGTTCACATACATTAGATCCAGAATTGTGACAATATGGAATATTAAGTTGTTACGGTGTAACTCGGTGTCTCAGATGGTACGGATTGTACTACAAACCAAAATTTTCTATCCTCAGTAGGCTGTAGGACCTTATATGTCATTTACTGATACTTTCATCTGAGTTAATTTTTGTTCATATGAAAGAAGTGGAAAATACGTAGCTGAACGTTGATTTGTACTCAGTGTTAAACCTGTAGCTCGCCATATAGCTAGTCGTGTAAGATAGTTTACAGGTCCGAGGAAAAAGAGTATATAACACTTCTAATAGACACTATAGTGTTCACTAGGGGCCGGGACGTTCGTGAAAGGAGACCTAACGTACTGGTCAATAAACCAACTGATTAACGGTCGCTCTAAAGTTGTCGTTGCACAGACCGTACAGTCAAACAACAACGTTGAGCTTGCCGAATTTCTGACGTTATATCGTGGAAAAAGCGCACTGCATTGCTTTTCAGAACATGAAGAGCAACATTAAGCATGTCAGATATACCAAACGCGCATATGAACAAAGATCAACAGTATGGAAGAGCGTTCGTTACCTATGTCACATGCAAACCACCTCTTTCAACACAGAGTTTGGTGACGTCATATTCGATTTCAGTTGAAACTCATATTTGATGGGTGTTATATTATCACTTACGTCCTATGAATGTATGCCATTTCAAAGTACCAGTACAGGGTCTATCGAAAACGCTTCGTTATCGGAACCATTTGTTTCAATAAGCTAACAGGATACGTCATATTCGTGGTTAGAGAATTTTTCCATTATCACTTGCTTGTTATAAAAGTATGCCGTTTCCATGCATCAGCACATTGAGAAGTCCTCAAAAACGCGTTGTTCCTGGTAAATTTTATAATGAAATGTTAGTTAATAACATATAAGTGATTAAAGGTTCCAGGATATGGTAACATACAAGATATGGTAGCATTATTCAGAAGTTCAGTGTAGTGTAATACACAGGGTGAACTAGAAACTACGTGAGGTTGTACGGGTTATCTTGAGGAACAAATCGAGGCTAGGCAATCCCGTCTGGAAACGTCATTCAGTGACGCTACAGAGCGTCGAAGCTGCAGGTACTGGCGCCTGCCAAGAGGCCATCCCTTCATGGTAAACGTGACTTTGTACGCTGACGGACTGTAGGCGCAACATGTCGCAGCGTCTGTTCGGAGTGGCCATGCGGTTTAGGGCGCCATGTCACGGACTGCGCGGCCCCTCCCGCCGGAGGTTCAAGTCCTCTCTCGGGCAAGAGTGTGTGTGTGTTGTTCTCACCGTAAGTTAGTTTAGGTGGTATGTAAGTCTAGGGACCGATGACCTCAGCAGTTTGGTCCCTTAGGAATTCACATAGATCTGAGACCTCGCAATGCTGTTTGTTATTCAGTGATCGCGACTGACTGTCTCGGTCGCCATTGCAGAGAGATGGGACTAGCTGCTACTTAGACAACCCTTGTATCCCATGAATTGCATGCTATTTTGTCCCGGTTGTTGAAAGATTCGGACTTGTCTTTCCACTGCAGTTTATTTTTCACATGCATACCGAAAAATAATGGACAATTTAGAGTATTCCAGTAGAAAAACAAACTGCGGATGGAAACTCATGTCCGAAACCTTTATCCACCGCCGCAACAGAGCATAGCATTGACGGGAGCAAGGCCTTTTTACGCAACTGCTAGTTACATCTTCTCCACTGGCGATTGTGTCAATCAGTCGCGATCATTGAATAAGACACAACATTGCGAGACGTTCCGCCTATGGTCTGTCAGCGTAAAAGTGACGATTTCTGGCCAGGGGGTGGCGTAGTGGCAGATGATGTCGCACATGATTTCGACGCTCTGTAGCGTGGTTGCATAACATTTCCGGACACGGCGGCCTATCCTCGATTTGTTATTCGAAACACCCTCTACAGCCTTGTAAAGAGACGTGGAGTTACGAAGCAGTGTGTCAAGTAGTGGTTCGTGGTTTGCTAAAACCAAGAAACAATTTCTTCACCTTCTTGTTCTCTGCAGGGTTCTCACACTATGGTACTTAACATTTGAGGTCATCAGTCCCTTAGAACTACTTAAACCTGACTAACCTAAGGACATCACACACATCCATGCCCGAGGCAGGATTCGAACCTGCGACCATAGCAGCCGCGTGGTTCCGGACTGAAGCGACCAGAACCACTCGACTGTTGTGCTTTTCGCTCATCGGTTCGCCCAGTCTTCTTCAATTACAAACTCTTCCGGAATTCTCGACTTCTGGTTCTTTGCCTGCACCATTCAGCGTCCACGGCGGGTAATTTATAACTTTATTGAAATTGTGAATTAAAATGAAACAGTAACTTCCTATTCGCTGGAGCTTGCTTTTCGACATATTTTCCGTTTTTCGAAAACAAGATGTCCACAATTACCACTTTATATTCCATAAATGATATTTATCAATGGAAGTTTGAATACTTATGTTTGGTGAGTTTAAAAATAAAAGTTAAAAAGGAGATTACATGAATTCTCACTCAACATAGATCCAGTTATAGTCACCAACTCTTTAAGTTTGCATTTCGATAATTTCTGACCTCTCTTGTGGTTGATGTGCATAAGATATTTATCCAACTACTTCAGTTTTTAAAATGCCAACTTTTCTATTACATATACATTCTTACTCTTTTCTTTTTTTCGAAACGAATATGTGTCACGACAGAAAGAGCATTTATTACAAACCTGTTATGAATTTTCATTTAAAAAAGTCTCTTTATCGGCGAAAGTAGTGGGTGGGGAACGGATATGAAAAAGGGTGAGTGAGACAGGGTGAAACATATGGTATTACGCAGTTAGGTAAGAATAGAAGCGATGAAGGGTACGAATAATGGCTGCCAAAAGGACCGGTCACCAGTCAAATACTGCCCAAAGACGAACGAGTTGGCCAATCTCTGGTGTCCACAACTACGTGTGGGTTGAAGACCGCTTCCCCTTTCAATTTTCGAAAGAAAACAAAGCGTATTTTGCCAAATACACGTATCTTTTAATTCCATCCTCCATTTCACAAATGTGGAGATATACAATGGAAATGCAATGATCACCGTTTTTTATAACGTGAATGACATTTGAAATTCGCGAGACTCGTCAGTCGACAACGAGCGAATCAGATTTCGCACGTATCTGTCATTGTAAAGCCGTAACCAGTTCCACGCGCTACACTCACTCCCGTTTCAGCTGTTTATTCGGCACGCAATAACAGTGAAGTTAATTTCTCGAAATGTAAATTTTTAATTGGCCGGTGGCGGTAAAACCCGCATTCATTACGCTGTAAAACTGAATAAACAAATAGCGCATCATCTCCGGTGCTAAAAACCATCGGTGTCGATTAAAAATATTGAGAGTAGGCAACATATAAAAATAATCTATCAGTTCAGAACCATGTTACCAGTAAACAGTTTTTCAAACAGTGTGAAGTTATTACTAGCTGAACTTTCATAATTAACATTGAAATTCGGTAGTTTATATTAAGTTTCTTCTGTCAAACGACGGTGGCAAGCCTAGCATATATCTCTGCTTAAATTACTGCATGGGTTCATTAGCTCTACCGTTTAAATATCACCGCACACAATCGTAACTTTTCTAAATAATAACCGTGAAAATATTACTACATGCTCTTCTGTAAAATAACCACTAAAATCTGACTAGTTATAATCGGGATAGTATCTAGTATGTATAGGGGAATTTATTGTCAAATACGAGAGTTATACTAAGGTTCTAAAACGTGCACCTAACAGAAGCCTATTAATTGAAATATAAGTGGACATTGATAGGTATCTACCACATCAAAAAGCATCGCTGGTGTTTGCAGCTATTATGTATTTGATTACGAACTAGTTTTCGGCTTCTTAGGCCATCGCTACGCAATAAGTGAGTGTCGCAACTATAGCGCAGGTATATCTGTGGAAAGCCTTTAAAGTGGTTGACCTCGATGGGAAGTGTTCAGATTTGCATAAGATAATTTTTAACGCAAAAATATATTATCGCCAAAGTCATATGACTTAGTATTGTCTGCCCATGAAAAGTAACCGCTTCTCCTCTCACGAATTTCGATTTGCACCCGCAGATGTTAACAATGACTCATCGTTGCCGTTACTAACGTGTGAAAATAATAGACAATTTTTGTCATATTGCCCAAAATGAAACAAATGCGATTTATCAAAAGTCACTCGACATTTACCGTTTAACGTTGGCGAGGCTAAGCTCACACCATAGGTATTTTTGCTCTACTGAGAATGGGAATATCTCTGGAGCGAGCATAGTGTACTGCGCTTGTGGCTAACAAGGAACGGAAACAGTCACGCAACTAATATGTAATGCTGTTTGTTCACGTGTTTGACTAAGACTGAAAATTTAGCAACGCATTTATTTCATCTGTTTCGTCATATTCATTAGTGACAGCAGTGATGAGTAATCGTAGTTGCTACGTTGTCAAATCTAAACACTTGGAATGAGGAAAAGTTACTTCACATAGGTAAGTACTTAAAATTATCGCATGAGAAAGAGGCGCATAAAGTGTTGATTAATATCGAGAAATACAGTAATAAAAAACTTATATCACAGTGATTATATTTATTTGAATGTATTTGTCATGAGGCAAACACTAGATAAATTCGAAAGTGCGAGAACATCCTGCGAGTAAAGCCACTGATTGTATACACATTTCGAGCCATTTGTATATGACAGTCCGTGTTGCGTAGCATTTGGAGTGGACCAATGTTGGCGACAACATCTCGTTCCATGCATATCAGTGCTTACTTCTTAGATATTCCTACTTTAAGGTCACATCCCATAGAGCTAAAAAAAAAAAAAAAAAAGGAGGTGCACTAAGGACTTAAGCTGTACGCTGTTTTGAAGCCAGAGTAGGCAGGACGTGACGTCATTTTAAGTAGCCCAAAACATTAGCAGACTACTGTTTAAGATTGCTTCTTGTTCATTATTTATATCGTGCGAATGAAACATCGGTCTTAAACACTAAAATTTGAAGTGCTTGCATGAATAACATAATGTCAAGAAGGCAATTTCGAACGCTTTTCTTAAGTGCGTATTTGCTATATTAATACGATACATTTGGCCTCGTTAATGTAACTTGCGTTTTGTCAGTATATTTCGAATAACCAAGAAGAGAAGAAAGTGATGTGAAAAACATGGTATTGTAATCCATTTAATTTTAATTCACTGTGTTTGTGTGGATAGCAAATGAACCTCGAACTCCGAAATCAATGCTTGTTTGCTTACTGGTACTGCTTCTTATTTAATACATTTCCAGCTTTCAACTAGTATGTACAACATTTTTAATGTTCACATTTGCAAGAAACGCACGTACGTGTGCGTCGTTAGCCTATAAACGTGTGCAATGAGGAAAGAAGCAAGGGATGCAATCGTATCTTGTGCATGTCAACAAAGTGAACGATTATTGAAATGCCGAAGAAACAGAACTGCATAGAGGTATACCTCCATGCAGAACAGAGTTCTTGTTTTATTAGATTGCCTGTGCGTTTGTCTGTCTGTAGTTTACAAATCTTCTCACTTTGAAATCTTATCTATGATGCGTCATTAAGTGTGTGGCCCGTAACTGCAGTATCAGAGTAAAAAACGATTTAACTTTTTAAACATGTTCCAGCATTGTGCAATGCCACAGAAGTGATTAGGGAAATCATCTCAAAGGCTCGGCAGTAACTTTATCAGTTATTCAGGAATAATCAAACATATCACAATTCGAATGTACGTACAGTTTGATCATCTGCTTGGTTTTACCTCTGAATTTCACTTTGAGGTTTTCAAAGTTTAGAAGTCCATACCATGCTTTTTGATATACCACTAGTGAGTTTCTTGTTCCATGTATCCTTCGCACGATAAATAGTAATGACATGGTTCGAATCAATTTCTTTTTGTAAATATGTCTCCATGCTGATCGTTACGTTTTTAATTAAAGACAGACATACGTTAATCAGTAATTCCCACCCATCGCCATTTAGACGTTATAGTAATAGATAATCTCCCGCAGAATAGGAGGAACTGTCAAAGAGAAACGTTTTCAGTTTAATTTCAAATTTTACTTTGCTGTGTGTCAGACATTTTATATCAATGGGGTCAGTGATGAAAACTTTTGGTTGCAGCATTGTGAAGCCCTCCCATCGCCATTTAGACGTTATAGTAATAGATAATCTCCCGCAGAATAGGAGGAACTGTCAAAGAAAAACGTTTTCAGTTTAATTTCAAATTTTACTTTGCTGTGTGTCAGACATTTTATATCAATGGGGTCAGTGATGAAAACTTTTGGTTGCAGCATTGTGAAGCCCTCCCATCGCCATT
Source organism: Schistocerca cancellata (assembly GCF_023864275.1). Classification (NCBI taxonomy): domain Eukaryota; kingdom Metazoa; phylum Arthropoda; class Insecta; order Orthoptera; family Acrididae; genus Schistocerca; species Schistocerca cancellata. The sequence goes on from NC_064631.1 coordinate 124,359,195, forward strand.
TAGACGTTATAGTAATAGATAATCTCCCGCAGAATAGGAGGAACTGTCAAAGAGAAACGTTTTCAGTTTAATTTCAAATTTTACTTTGCTGTGTGTCAGACATTTTATATCAATGGGGTCAGTGATGAAAACTTTTGGTTGCAGCATTGTGAAGCCCTCCCATCGCCATTTAGACGTTATAGTAATAGATAATCTCCCGCAGAATAGGAGGAACTGTCAAAGAAAAACGTTTTCAGTTTAATTTCAAATTTTACTTTGCTGTGTGTCAGACATTTTATATCAATGGTGTCAGTGATGAAAACTTTTGGTTGCAGCATTGTGAAGCCCTCTTTGCGCTACGGACAACCTTAATGTAGCGTAGTGAATGTCATTTTTTTCCGCTTGTGTTGTAATTATATACATCATTGTTCCTGTTAAATTGCAGTGGATTGTTTACAACAAACTTCATGAGGAATAATTATACTGTGAAACGGTTGGATTGCTACTCACACGCCGAGCACAAGGCAGGCGCGACGTAAAGTGTGTTCACACAAATTTTCAGCCAAGAATGTACTCAGAAAGGAAGCAAAGCACACATACACATTCATCCAATCATACACACGAAACTCATGCAAACGTGACCGCTGTCTCCGGCTGCTCTAGCCTGGATCTTTTTTGAAGCGAGAGGAGATATAAACGACGAATTAAAATTATTGGCGAGAGGATTTTAGGGCATGAGATGCTGCCACAACAATCAGCGAGATTACGTAGCCGTTTGTTGTGCACGGACGAGACCGCTGGCTAGGATGTCGAAGTGTTTGCTATTTGGAAGGCAATGAAAAACGAGTGAAAGAAGAGAAAGAACAGACACCGAGCAAAATATGGCAAATCTAAAGTCAAATGACAGAAATGAAACCATTACCATAAACGTATACAGTGCAACAATAATTCATTTAAACAATAGAAAGTATTGCATGAACGGTTCCACGTACGAATGGAAAGTGATTCCTTTAAACTTTTGGTTACAATCGGATCAATTAGTATACCCGTAAACAACACAAACTGTCATTTTTGATGAAACAACTACGCCGCCGCAGAATCAAAGCACCCAACACGGTCCAAACTGGGTACGGGCACGTCAGAGTGACGTCACTGGGATGTATCAACGCAGTGAACTATGAAGGAATGGATACGGTTAACCTAATGTTTTGGACTAGTTAAGACGGCGGATATCGGCTTCGAGTTTGTGACATAATGACTATCTTCATTTTTTTGTCTCCGTGTCGCAAGCACAGATAAAATGAGGTGAGACATACGGAGATATTAGCTAGTTACAGCGCATTTACAAACAGGCGCCTCCAATAATAATTGGTCGTCGCTGACCACCATGCATAGTAGGTTAACTAAGTTACGTCACTCGGCACTAATGAGGTGGACGCTTTAAACGTATACTATTACTAGCTGAATAAACGCTGCAGGCGAATAACACCTAAAGGGCAATTTGGATTGAATGAAGAATGTAATACATGTAGTAAGAGTGTATGACGAAAAATCCTGATCACATTCCACAGTGTTTGGTAAGTTAACATAATTAATCATCAGTCAATTATCTACATTTACATCCACAGCCATACTTTGAAAACCACTGTGAAGTGCATGGCAGGGTGTACCTCCCAATGTACCATTCTTTTTCCGTTCCATTCACATACTGAGCGAGGAAAGAATGAACTAGAGCGCGGTGTAGTTAATATAATTTTGTCCTCATGATCCATATCGGAGCGATACGTAGGGAAGTATAATATATTTCAAGAAGTTTCATTTGCAGCTGGTTCTTGGAACTTTATAAGTAACTTTTCTTGGGATAACTTGCGTTGTCTTCATGTATCTGCCCGTTCAGTTTCTGATCATCTCCTTTACACTATCCCACGGGTCAAAGAAACCTGTTACCTTTCATGTTGCCTTTCTCTGTATACGCACAGTACCCCTGTTAGAACGAGTCATACACACTTGCACAATATTCCAGAATAGTTCACACGAATTATTTGTAAGCAATCTCTTTCTTAGACTGATTGCAATTCTACTAATAATCTGAAGTCCGCCACCTGCTTTACACACGACTGAGCCTATGAGATCACTTCATTTTATACCCCAACAATAATTGATGCCTGCTTTACCATTGACAACAGCCTACAATGGCGTAACACCTACAATGGTGTAACACTTCAGATTTACAACGAAACTTTGGGTACCCGCCTCAGTGGCCAAAGTACAGTCTGGCTTTCGCAGCTGTTCAGTGCGGACGTGCCGTTGTTTCAGCCCCCGAAGCGCACTCGCTCGCTTTTGTTACTTTCAGCGGCCGTCACTGAACGGGTCGCTCACGTGTGCTAGTATGATGGCCAACCTTTCTCTAAAATCCACGGCACGATTCACCTTATGCAATGATTAACCCGACCAAAGGCTTTGGATATGGAACTCTTCCGACATGACGTAGCTAAGGTCCCAGCATCCGACATTTTTGGGCATCTATTTGTCCATCTCAAACAATAAGAAGTCCGTCAAAGCTGTCAATAACGCGGAGTACGAACGAAAACTACATGACACTAAACAAGGCCTACGCTTGTTTTGCCACGCCGCCGGCAATGTCGGTGTGGTTACTGTCGACCACGCAAGCTTGGGTATGCGCACCATAAGAGTTTGCGAACTACCATTCGAGCTCCCAGCGGAAGAGGCTATCGCAGCTTTCCGCTCCTACGGCTCTGTACATGATCACACTGCTGATCGCAGGGCGCAATTCCAAGCGTACCCCGTTCTTAACGGTGTACGACAGATCACCATTCCCGTCTCCACGTGCAGTCTTATTTACATTGGGTGCCGCGCATTCGTTATACACGGCGACCAACTCAAGTCCTGTTCTGGGTGCAGCAAAGAAGGCCACATCAGGTCTGTGTGCCTTCAGCGGCGCTTCGCCCAATTGCCTTCAACTCCAACGATGGTTTTACCAATCACCTACGTATCGATGTTCTCTTCTCCTGCCGTCCGTCGTTAGTCGGATCACGTATCAGTGTTCCATAGAGCTCCCATGGGAACGCCGGAGTCGACTGTCACGCTCACAGCCCGACTCGACTCTGGTGCCACAACAAACAGCGGCGACTGCCGATCCTCTCCCAGCCGATGATATGGACGTCACGTCGCTTACCGTCGCCGCGACGGCCGTCCTCCCGTACCGCTGTGACTCCCATCCACCTTCCGTTACTCAAGAACGGACACGAAAACAACGTTCACATAAAAGGCGCAAGAGGAGGCGTCGTACGCTCTCGGAACGAGACAACTCACCTTCCCCTGAGGTTCCAGAAGCCATCCAGCCCGACGAGGCCTCGGAGACACTGCGCAACGACTAGAATGAGACAACACGACGCGGGATCTCGCTGCGCCGGTTCCTACTCCGTTGGCTCGCCCAGGGTCACCTGAACCGATGGACTCCACCGTTATGACTGCCGCCGAGAGGTCCTCGGCTCTTACGGACGAGGTGGAACGTATGAACGCCCCAACGACAGCGCCGTCGATGGCTTGAAGTGGCGGCGTTGACTGTGTCTTGTATCCCACGCTAAGGACCGAGTTACCCCAGACATAGACCTAGTTACGCCGACGCCAACGGCCTCAGGTAGCGTACGGCACAGCTCCCCCCCCCCTCCCCTTCTGCCCCCCCCCCCACCCCTTGGTCCTCGACTTCAAACGCATCGAACAGCGACGATAAACACTAACGTTAGTTCCCGACGGGAAATCCAACTGCTGCGAGATATAATATGGGCATCAGACGTCAACTTTTTTTTTTTTTGTCATCAGTCTACTGACTGGTTTGATGCGGCCCGCCACGAATTCCTTTCCTGTGCTAACCTCTTCATCTCAGAGTAGCACTTGCAACCTACGTCCTCAATTATTTGCTTGACATATTCCAATCTCTGTCTTTCTCTACAGTTTTTGCCCTCTACAGCTCCCTCTATTACCATGGAAGTCATTCCCTCATGTCTTAGCAGATGCTCTATCATCCTGTCCCTTCTCCTTATCAGTGTTTTCCACATATTCCTTTCCTCTCCGATTCTGCGTAGAACCTCCTCATTCCTTACCTTATCAGTCCACCTAATTTTCAACAATCGTCTATAGCACCACATCTCAAATGCTTCGATTCTCTTCTGTTCCGGTTTTCCCACAGTCTATGTTTCACTACCATACAATGCTGTACTCCAGACGTACATCCTCAGAAATTTCTTCCCCAAATTAAGGCCGGTATTTGATATTAGTAGACTTCTCTTGATCAGGTATGCCTTTTTTGCCATAGCGAGTCTGCTTTTGATGTCCTCCTTGCTCCGTCCGTCATTGGTTATTTTACTGCCTAGGTAGCAGCATTCCTTAACTTCATTGACTTCGTGACCATCAATCCTGATGTTAAGTTTCTCGCTGTTCTCATTTCCACTACTACTCATTACCTTCGTCTTTCTCTGATTTACTCTCAGACCATACTGTGTACTCATTAGACTTCATTCCATTCAGCAGATCATTTAATTCTTCTTCACTTTCACTCAGGATACAATGTCATCAGCGAATCGTATCATTGATATTCTTTCACCTTGTATTTTAATACCACTCCTGAACCTTTCTTTTATTCCCATCATTGCTTCCTCGATGTACAGATTGAAGAGTAGGGGCGAAAGGCTACAGCCTTGTCTTACACCCTTCTTAATACGAGCACTTCGTTCTTGATCGTCCACTCCTATTATTCCCTCTTGGTTGTTGTACATATTGTATATGACCCGTCTCTCCCTATAGCTTACCCCTACTTTTTTCAGAATCTCGAACAGCTTGCATCATTTTCTATTGTCGAACGCTTTTTCCAGGTTGACAAATCCTATGAAATTGTCTTGATTTTTCTTTAGCCTTGCTTCCATTATTAGCCGTAAAGTCAGAATTGCCTCTCTCGTCCCTTTACTTTTTCTAAAGCCAAACTGATCGTCACCTAGCGCATTCTCAATTTTCTTTTCCATTCTTCTGTATATTATTCTTGCAAGCAGCTTCGATGCATGAGCTATTAAGCTGATTGTGCGATAATTCTCGCACTTGTCAGCTTTTGCCGTCTTCGGAATTGTGTGGATGATGCTTTCCCGAAAGTCACATGGTATATCGCCAGACTCATATATTCTACACACCAACGTGAATAGTCGTTTGGTTGCCACTTCCCCCAATGATTTTAGAAATTCTGATGGAATGTTATCTATCCCTTCTGCCTTATTTGACCGTAAGTCCTCCAAAGCTCTTTTAAATTCCGATTCTAATACTGGATCCCCTATCTCTTCTACTTAATGTTACTCTCTTAAGGTTCTACTCTGAACGTTACCACCGTTGATTTAATGTCACCAAAGGTTGTTTTGACTTTCCTGTATGCTGAGTCTGTCCTTCCGACATTCATATCTTCTTCGATGTCTTCACATTTTTCCTGCAGCCATTTCGTCTTAGCTTCCCTGCACTTCCTATTTATTTCATTCCTCAGCGGCTTGTATTTCTGTATTCCTGATTTTCCCGGACATGTTTGTACTTCCTCCTTTCATCAATCAACTGAAGTATTTCTTCTGTTACCCATGGTTTCTTCGCAGCTACTTTCTTTGCACCAATGTTTTCCTTCCCAACTTCTGTGATGGCCCTTTTTAGAGATGTCCATTCCTCTTCAACTGTACTGCCTACTGCGCTATTCCTTATTGCTGTATCTATAGCGTTAGAGAACTTCAAACGTATCTCGTCATTCCTTAGTACTTCCGTATCCCACTTCTTTGTGTATTGATTCTTCCTGACTAATGTCTTGAACTTCAGCCTACTCTTCATCACTACTATATTGTGATCTAAGTCTGTATCTGCTCCTGGGTACGCCTTACAATCCAGTATCTGATTTCGGAATCTCTGTCTGACCATGATGTAATCTAATTGAAATCTTCCCGCATCTCCCGGCCTTTTCCAAGTATACCTCCTCCTCTTGTGATTCTTGAACAGGGTATTTGCTATTACTAGCTGAAACTTGTTACAGCACTCAATTAGTCTTTCTACTCTTTCATTCTTTGTCCCAAGCCCATATTCTCCTGTAACCTTTTCTCCTACTCCTTCCCCTACAACTGCATTCCAGTCGCCCATGACTATTAGATATTCATCCCCCTTTACATACTGCATTACCCTTTCAATATCCTCATAAACTTTCTCTATCTGTTCATCTTCAGCTCGCGACGTCGGCATGTATACCTGAACTATCGTTGTCGGTGTTGGTCTGCTGTCGATTCTGATTAGAACAACCCAGTCACTGAACTGTTCACAGTAACACACCCTCTGCCCTACCTTCCTATTCATAACGAATCCTACACCTGTTATACCATTTTCTGCTGCTGTTGATATTACCCGATACTCATCTGACCAGAAATCCTTGTCTTCCTTCCACTTCACTTCACTGACCCCTACTATATCTAGATTGAGCCTTTGCATTTCCCTTTTCAGATTTTCTAGTTTCCCTACCACGTTCAAGCTTCTGACATTCCGCGCCCCGACTCGTAGAACGTTATCCTTTCGTTGATTATTCAATCGATACACGTTACGTGTCTTTAATGCAGTGGTTTCCATTGCCTTCTGCATCCTCATGTCGTTGATCATTGCTGATTCGTCCGCCTTTAGGGGCAATTTCCCACCCCTAGGACAAGAGAGTGCTCTGAACCTCTATCCGCTCCTCCGCCCTCTTTGACATGGCCGGTGGAAGAATGAGGCTGACTTCTTATGCCGGAAGTCTTCGGCCGCCAATGCTGATTATCTATCAAAATTTAGGCAGTGGCGGGGATCGAACCCGGGACCGAAGACGTTTTGATTATGAATCAAAGCCGCTACCCTAGACCACGGGTAGGATAGATACATAGCACTACTAAAGGATTTGGCTACAGTTTCGGACGTCACAGGCTGTAACACTCCTAAGCTGGATACCACCTGGGACGTAGGGCAGCCATCTGTGCCGGCGAGGGCATTCCGACAGGTGATGTCACAGCGATACGCGTATTGTCACCACCCGTCCATCACCAAACATGACAGAGCACGCTTCTACTCAGAAGAAATCTCTCCTTTACTTTTTGGGCGCTGTGACCATTACTCGCATGGCGGTGATTTTAATTGTAACCTGCACCCTAAGGATCATGTGCTCCTCTACACTTGGGAAGTTCGGCACCGCGACGCGCCTGGACGTAACTAACAGACAGGTCACTCCGCAGGCTGCCTTAACAGGATTTACGTCTCCCGGGACCTCACATCTGCACTTCAATGTGCAGTATTTTGCCCCTTGGCCTTTCCCGCCACTGCGCTTACTTCTCCAACATTCTCCTGCGGCCGCGTCTGCCGTAGACATAAATCGTGGAATACACCTCATCTCCACGATACCGAATGTCTTCATCGCGTTACTGAGACACGGCCCACCTGTGAACCTCACTTGTCTCGGTACTGCACAACCCTGATTTGGTGCCTGGAATGTGCAAAACCCGCCATTCGACGCGCGTTGATTCAGTACAGCAAGGAAGTAGCTGCGTAGTGCCAGCACACTACCAACAATTTCTACGCCGTTCTCCGCAACCTGGTAACCCAGCCGCTCACCAAAGAAACCCAGAGGGAACGTAGCAGGATTAAGGAAAAAATCGTGACGCTTACACGCCGTAGACTGTGGGAATCGGTGGGGAGGGCCAGACGCGAAGATTCGGCTGCACAGGAAGGCCCCAACATACATCAAATCGCCTCCGATGGGAAACAGTGACGACAATGACTCATCATGATATCTACATCCGTCGCGTCCAGCACGTCATTTGTCAGGCTGAAATCGTCGATGCCTCTGTAGACAACTACCTCACAATGTACTGGAAGGAGCCTACCAACTCCCGTGCTGAGGAAGTTGTGTTACCACACGCGGCGGCGACGAGGCAGACGAGCTAATGGAGTCTTATTTTCGTCGGGGTCCACGGTACAACCCACAAAGATGCTTTGAATAAATCACCTGGCATCGACAGATGCCGATAGAATTTTATCGCGTCTTCCTTGCGCTAATCGCGTCGAGGTAGACGACAATATGTCGTGAACTGTTGACGACTAACAATTACTACACCAATACCCAGACGGACACCTGGAGCGTCCACAGCACATTATTACGCCCTAACTCTGCAACAATTAGACTATAAAATTTTTGCAAACTCCTGTCGACGCGTTGCCGCAAGGTACTCCCTTGCATGTTTTCCCCACAACAGGCAACTCCGGGTGGCTCGGTTAAAATGCAAAGGGAATGACGCGATTTCAAAGCACTGGGAGCGGCATGCAGATTCCGCGCCGCAGTGGTTGCCATTGATTTTGAAGGCGCATTCGACAAGATGCTGCATGGTCTTTTTATTCTCCGTAATAAAATGAACGGCTTTTCCAACCCTCTTTATTGCTACCATCCGGCGCCTGTACGACAGCACCGAATCCCTGATTGAGGTCAATAGTTGTGTGGCGGCACCAGTGACCACAAGCCGTTCCACTGTGGAACCGCGCTGCTGCTACGGTCGCAGGTTCGAATCCTGCCTCGGGCATGGATGCGCGTGTTGTCCTTAGGTTAGTTAGGTTTACGTAGTTCTAATTCTAGGGGACTGATGACCTCAGATGTTAAGTCCCATAGTGCTTAGAGCCATTTGAACCAGTTGAACCCTAGGCCGTTCCATAAGGCCAGGGTTGCCCACTTCCGATACTACTCTATGCCATAACCCTGGAGCCACTCATCTGGTCTCACATTGCGACAGCACACTTCTCACTGTCGTGCGTATGCGAACAACTTGCTCCTCGTAGTCCGCTCGCGGACAAATACGCAGCTGGTATTCGATTTGATGTTAACGTACAGAACTGCAGCGGCCAATACCATGAATGTGGCTAAATCCGTGGCGATGCCCATTTGACGGGGCCTATCAGACGACCACTTAGCACCCCCCCCCCTTTTCCCTCTACGTACAAAACCTAACCTATCATATCTTGACATCACTTTCGCCTCCACCGTGCGCCACTCCGCTGTCATTAACTTTCGGCGTACTCCCCAAATTATCCACACGGCAGTGCGACAAACTCTCCTCCACCAACTCGATTCTTTACAAAGTGTCGAATACCTCACTCAACATGTGGCGTTGAAGGTGGTCCACATCACACAAGTACTCCCACAGCTAACAAGTATTGTACGCCCCCGCCAGGCTGTGTTCGGATACTTTCTCTGCTGCCGGTACGCTCTTTAAGGTCCGTTACGAAACTCTCACCTCCCCCGCGAGCGGGGGGCCTCCGCCTTGTCGATGTGCGACTCCGGGTAGTGACTTTGTACATAGCCAACATGCGTAAGTCGAGGAACGGGGCCACTTTCCTTTCCTGCAGCTTTCTGGATGTTCTTATGCCCACGACCATACCTGCTCCAATGCCAGTAGGCCATATCACGCCCCATCTGGCGCACATTTCTGATTTCATCGCTGAATGCAGTTACGCTCACACTCACTGACCAAGCACTCCCTTTCCTTGAAGCAAGGATTTCTACACGCCACTATTCCGTTACAATTCCGCAACACCGTCGAACTCAAACATCCATCGAGCCGGTGGCCAACGGTTTGGCGTAACCTTGAAGTAATGTCATGTGACACTGTTGGTGAGCTGTCTGTCGCATGGAGACATTAAGGTTCGTGCTATTCTCGAGGAGTAGGCTATGTGCCGACATCGGGTTTCACCCTCTTCCTTCTCCCATCATCATTATACTACACAAACACTGCAACACTTTTTTACTTAAAAATGGTTTTGCAGATTCTTAAATATTAATCCGACAATGTATTACTCTCAGTATTTGTATGAGTTGATCGTTTCCAGTTGTGTCTCGTTCATGTTGTGTTAGGATAGTGTGGGTTTTTTGTTTTCGTTTCATGAAGTGACAATTTTACATTTCCTAACATTTAAAGTAAGTTGACAATTTTTGCGTCACTTTGAAATCTTATCAAGATCGAACACAATATTTGGCAGTTTTTCTCAGACAGTAGTTCTTCATAGATTACTGCATTATCTGCAAAAAGTCTGAGGTTACTATTAATATTGTCTGCATGGTAAGTAATATACAGCATGAACTGCAGTTTCCAACTCACTTCCCTGAGGCATACCCGAAGCTGCTTCTGCATCTATAGATCAGCCTCATTCCAAAATAACATGCTGCGTCCTCCCTGCCAATAAGTCCTTAATTCCGTCACAAATTTTGCTTCATATTCCATATGATCGTGCTTCTGATAAGGAGCAAGGGAGAGTTACTGGGTCAGTACATTTAGGAAACTCAGAAATACTGCATCTGCCTGCCTTCTTAAATGGTCTTCATGTTGTCATTTGATGTGAGTTAAGTTTCACATGACAGACCTTTTCGGAATCCCTGTCAGTTAGCAAGGAGGAGGTAATTCTGTTCGAGATACCTCATTAAGTTTGGGTTAGAATATGTTCTAAGACGCTAAAACTAATCGATGTCAAGAATACTGGACTAAAGTTTCGTGGATCACTTCTCCACCCTTCTAGTAGACGGATGTTGATCTGTGATTTCTTCAAAACTTTGGGACATGGTTCTTTGTTCAAGGGATCTACTGTAGATTATGGTTAGAAGAGGTGCTATCTCAACTGTAAATACCATATAGATCCTGATAAGAATTCCATTGGGAACTGGAGTTGCTTTCAGTTTTACCGTTTTCAGCGGCTTCTCCAAACCACTGACATTAATATCCATGTCCCTCATATTTGCATTGCTGTAAGAATTACATTGGATTTTCATTTGGAAAGCAACAATTGAAGACGGATTGCCCTCTTGACAGCCAAAGCCGTTTCATTCAGTATTCCCCTATCTAAAGCCCTGCGCCTTATTTTACACTTATTATGTAGCAGTCTCTGTTTCTTTAACAGTTTCTTTACAGTGACTGTACACCATTGAGGGTCCCTACCACATTGACTGTTCGTCTGTCAAGTGCATGATCAATTGTACTTCTAAAGAACTTCTTGATTTGCCGCAAAGGGCTGCTGATAAAACTTCTGTATTGAATAAGTTTCCGTCCAGGCACCATCATTGGATTCATGAAACGTATACATCATACTAGGTGATATAATATCAAAGGCGTCGACTAATAAAATCCATGGGTTCGTCACTGCTAAATTACAAAATCAGTAACAGATAAGTTTCAACTCACTCATATTAAAACATGAACGAATGCACTGTTTGCCGGATATTTATGACTGACGGTGTAGTTTTGAATAAATGCACTGTCTGACGCATTTTAAAATCAGGCCACAGGCCTATGGAGAGGGTGAAATGATTATTTTAGTGTTTAATTAAAAAATGGTAAATGTGAAATGCTGGTACATTAATAACCGGCGTAACCACGCACTGTGTTTTAAACTTGCTGATTATCAGCTTGTGGGATGGAGTTCCGTGCTTGTTGCACTTGGTCGGTCAATACAGTAAGAGTTAATGCTGTTTTGTCGTCCGATGGTTTCCCATATGTCCTCGACTGGAGACTGATCTGTTGGCTGAGCAGCCAAAGCAACATGTCGGCACCCTATGGAGCATGTTGGGTTCCAACAGCGGTATTTGGGTGAACGTTATTTCGTTGGAAAACATCCCCTGGAATGCTGTTCATGAATGGCAGTGCAACAGGTCGAATCACCAGATTGACGTACATTTTTGTTGTCAGGGCGCTTGGGATAACAACAGGAGTTCTGCTGTCATACTAAATTGCACCGGAGACCAAAAATGTATAGACGCAACGCGTCCATCACCCACATGTTGGATGTAATCCTCAACTGGCCTAACAAACGCACGGATATCACTGGCAACGAAGAGGAACCAGTTTTAATCATAAAACACAACAGAGCTCCACCCTGACTTCCACTGAGCAATCACTTGACACCACTTAAGTCGCATATGGCGGTGGCTCTGGGGCCAGTGTTCAGATGGCTCTGAGCACTATGGGACTGAACACCTGCGGTCATCAGTCGCCTAGAACTTAGAACTACTTAAACCTAACCTAACCTAAGGACATAACGCCCATCCATGCCCGAGGCAGGATTCGAACCTGCGACCGTAGCAGTCGCGCGGTTCCGGACTGAAGCGCCTAGAACCGCTCGGCCACCGCGGCTGGCTTAGGGTCAGTGTAAAGGACACTAAAGGGCGTCTGGCCCGGAGACATCTTTGAAGTCAGCGACCTGTATCAGTTCGTTTTGTCACTGTGGTGCCAACTGCTACTCAAACTGCTGCTGCATTTGCAGGACGATGCGCCAGGGCGATATGTCTTACCCAACTGGGTAGTGCCACGTGGCCGACCGGAGCCCTGTTTTCTTGCGACCGTACATTCTCGCAAACATCGCTCGCAGCAGTCATGCATAGTAGCTACATTCCTGCCAAGTATTTCTGCAGTATCGCAAAAGGAACATGCAGCTCCTCGGTACCCTATTAGATTAACTCGTTCATACTCAGTGAGATGCCGATAATGGTGTCTTTGTTGCCTTAAAGGCTTTCTTAGCTAACAGCAACTCAACAGTCCAGTCGCAAAGGTAACTAACAGTCACGACCGTTACAGCGTGTATTTAAAGCAAACCTGATTTCCATCCCCATAGTGGCGCTACCAGTGCCACTCTTATGCGACTGGGCCGTAACTTAAATAGACATTATATTTCAAATGTGGAGATACACCTGTCAACTTTAGTTTATGTTGCAAAAATTCTTCTTGGTGTTACGACTTTTTTTCTTCAGTGTGTACGCCCCAGACACCTCTTCTAGTCTCAAACATCTATATGGACGACTGAAAATTTGCACCAAGGCCAGGATTCGAACCCGGGTCTCTTTCTCACTCGGAAGATGCGCTAACCAATACGACACCATAGCAAAGTGACTTTGGATAACAGCGTGGACGAGATTATGACGCCTCCCTCTTCAGTTTAGATTTGCATTCACCCATCAACTAACTTGGTATTCACCCTAATCTCGAACAACATTGTATAGGCCGTAGTTGCCATCTACCCTCAACTTTTACCCGAGTCGGATAATCGCTTCAGCGAAGAGTATTTCTTCCTGGTGAATGGGCCGGCCGGAGTGGCCGAGCGGTTAAAGGCGCTACAGTCTGGAACCGCACGACCGCTACGGTCGCAGGTTGGAATCCTGCCTCGGGCATGGACGTGTGTGATGTCCTTAGGTTAGTTAGCTTTAAGTAGTTCTAAGTTCTAGGGGACTTATGACCACAGCAGTTGAGTCCCATAGTGCTCAGAGCCATTTGAACCATTTGAACCTGGTGAACGTAGTGACAAACAAGCCCCCTATGCATCATTGTAGGTAACGAATAGGGAGCGTAGGAGAGGAATCACTTATTACCTGGGCCCTTATGTGTCCGTCTAATCGATAAAGCTAGTTAATTCGGAACTAACTTTATTGGAAATACGTTGGAAGTCGTTGTACTCTTCTTAGCGACTCATTCTGCTGTTCTGCTTCTCTACTGACAACTCATTTCATACTCGAGGGCCTCCTCTCGTGACATCTAGTAGTCCTTCCCGCATTAAATATGAGTATCCGGTTGCTTTTGATCAGACAACACTTCATAGGAAGAACAAAGAGTGTCAACGAACAGATCAAAGGCTTGAATAACAGAAGTACTGTTAGTTTGGCCGTACGTAGAATTATTATTTAATTCACGTTTCCTACTAGTCAGAAATATGCTGCTCAAACTCTGCTCTACTAGTGCTGCTCAGACTCAATAATTCCTATTACATACATGTTTATGTAGCGTAGACTCAGAATTTGTTTCGTCTTGTTTGATAAACATAGTTCCTTTCGCTGAATAATGGCGTGAGACACGATAAAAACGGTGAGAATGGTGGTGGGGGGGGGGGGGGGACGGTTGCTGCACGGACTGCCTATGGATTCTACAGCTCTATTGAGTGTGTTTACGATTAATATCTGGAAATAACATGAATGTTATCGCTCTCTTGGTTTTGCTGCGCGCGACCGCTGGAGAGAGTAATCGCATTTCGTAAATGACTGTTATCGGTAGGCCTGCATACTGTATCAACAATTTGCAGGGCGGAGTACGTAAGTGGAGTGTGCAGTCTATGTTTTGCACGAGTAAACGGCATGACTTATACATTGCACACCATAAACAGTGATCTGTGGAAAGAGGTTGTTTATCGTTCCTGATGCATAATTTAAGTTCCATTTCAGGGAGGACCTTACTTTGACAGCGCAGGTGTTTTTCGAAATTTCCAGCGATAGAGGGACTTGTTTGACTAGTAAGCTTTCTCTAGAAACAAAAGAGGCTGAAATGAGAGAGAAAGAACTCCTATGAACGCCTAGAATTAATAAAAAGCTAAAGAAGTAAATTATTGTTTAATGAATTTAGCTCACAATCTATAAGAAACACAAACTATTGATTTCTGAGCGATGTTTATGTTTTCAGAGCTAAAGCTGAACGCTTTAAGTAGTGAAATACGTTTATGACTTCTGAAACATGAAAGCCAATTTCTTGCCTCATTCCGATGTACGGTGATAGATCCGTCTCAGAGACGCGCAAAAACCAAAAATTTCGAAGTATTTTTTATTCCAGCAGGCCACTGCGGTATGCAGGAGAGTTTGTGTGCTATTTGGGAGGTAGGAGAGAGTTGCTGGGACAGTTGAAATTTCGAGTACAGTCCTACACCGTACCTGGATAGCTCACTGGGTAAGAATCAGTATTTTTCCCAATAAGTTATACTAGTCGTAGGAGGACTTAACTGATTAACTGGTGGTGGGCAACGAACCACAGCGAAAGTTGGAGTATCTCAGATGTAAAAATCATTGACAGAGGTGAAATAAGCGATAAATTTCAGAGACAAGGTCTTCAACTTACTGAATAGTGAAACACAAAGCACTGTATATGCGGTCTGACACACTTACAACCACCAAGTAACACGTACTAGAATACATGTCCGTAACTTAAATTTCTTAATAGTGCTGAGGTCACGACTGGCAACTCGAATTAAGCAGAAACGTGGCAAACCCTGTAGACTTGAGTATTGCTGTGCGTTTAGTAAAGGAATGAGCAGTCTAAGACTACAAGATTCGATGGTTATTCTAAAGCTTCCACCCCGTCTCCCTCCTAATGGCAGAAATAAAATAGGGGAATCGCAGTATGACCTCACCTCCATGTTCATCTTTCATGCCACCTACATCTACATCTGCTTGGATACTCTACAATTCACAATTAAGTGCCTGGCAGAGCACCTTCGGAGGAGAAAGTTGGTGATTGAAATTTCGGTAGAAGATCACGTCGCAACCAGGAACGCCTAGGTTTTAATGATGTCCACCCCAAGTCCTGTATTACGTCCGCGACATTCTCTCCCCTATTTCCGATATTACAAAACGTGACGCCCTTCATTGAACTTTTTCGATGTACTCCGTCAATCCTATCTGTTAAGGATCCCACACCGTGCATCAGTATTCTCAAAGAGGACGGACAAGCGTAGTGTAGGCAGTCTCCTTAGTAGATCTGTGTCCTGCCAATAAAACGCAGCCTTTGGTTAGACTTCCTCACAATGTTTTTCCTTACAATTTAAGTTGTTCGTAATTGTAAT